>NC_034011.1:21314270-21315376 GCF_000346465.2 Prunus persica | reverse complement strand
TTTTTTAGCCATTATTGGCAGTAAACCAGGATGAATTTCCCGGCTGTGCATTTTGCAGGTGATGATGGGGGTGGCCCCCTCCTTGACGTCAAAAAACGAAATTCGAGAGTGCCTCAGAAAGGACAACACCCCACACAAATATATATATATATGGGGCCATCAACTTTCATTTAAGAATGTGAATAAGGATAAGTTCAATTTTCTGAATAAGGGATGTAATATGATGACAATTTTCCCTCTGAAGCATGAATTCCCAGGGAAAATTTCATGCTGACCCCTGAGGTAGGCACTGGAAACAAAATTCCGTTTACAGAGCCGCTGTGCTCTCTCGAAAATATTCCTATAAAATAAATTGGTTCAGAGGCCACATGGCAGCACCCAAACCCTCTTTTGCTGAGCTCAACCTAACACACGTCTCTGTTTACTCTGTTTCGGTAAAGGCTAGCTGAAGCGATAACTGAGACAGTGCACTGCACATGCACTGTAGCCTATGTGCCTTCTTGTTCAGTAGCCAAGTAAGTACTTGAGACCTCACACCTGCGTCTTGTTCTCATCAGCCCTCCTGCATTATAAATAAGGCCAAGCAGGCAGAGCCTGGCATTGCATTGGAGTTAGGTCTCAGATAAATATTTCTACATCTATCTGTGTAGCTTCTGCTTGTGTTGTGCGGCTTTGTGAGAGTGAGAGAGAGAGAGAGAGAGAGAGAGAGAGAGAGAGAGAGAGCAGTATGTTGGTGCAGAAGAAGATGAAAATGAAAGGCTATGGTTTCGTGCTTGCACTTGTTCTCATCTTTTCCTCGGTGGCAGCTGAGATAGTACCCCAAGATCATGAGAGCAAAGGTTTCCCTTTTTTTTTGGTTTCATTATTTCTTGTGATTTCTTACAAAATTGAAGTGTGAACATGAGAAAATCACTAAATTGAAGTTTAACAAATCCTGAAATTGATTTTTATTGCATGGTGTGAAGTCCACATGCATATATCAATTTATTTATTTTCAAATTACAACTACAATTTTAGGCTTCACCTTCACATGTTTGAATTAATACTAGCTAGCTGAGCTCACAGATGATTTGAAAATTTTTGAGTACCTACCTGTGATGTGTGGC
>NC_034011.1:21174641-21314170 GCF_000346465.2 Prunus persica | reverse complement strand
AAGGCGGTGGAGGTGGATACGGTGGAGGTGGCGGATATGGTGGAGGTGGCGGAGGATACGGTGGTGGCGGCGGATACGGTGGAGGTGGAAGTGGCGAGGGTGGCAGTAATTAATGCTAGCAATAGAAAGGAAACCGATGTAATGGGCCAAATAAGGCTAGCTTAATGAACCAAGAATAAAAACCATGTACCTACTTAAACGAGGCCAAGTGCACGTATGGTGAAGTGTAGAGAGGAAAACATGAGTGAGGGTTTGTGAGTTATAACAAAAAATATCCTTAGTCGACGCAATGTATGTAACCCCTTTTATAATATATTATATATATGAAGTATATTTTATCGATGGATTGCGATGCATGTTAATTAAGATTAAAACTTGTGAACCTTTATCCCATGTGTTTGGTAAAAATTATGATGAGTCAGAGTTTGGTGCGCAACCATGTAACATGTAACACTTGAGAGCAACACCATGAGATTGTGCCAAAGACGCAAGATTCATGGGCTAGCTAGGCAGAAATAAAGGACAAAGAACTAACAGTTCATTTTCTATTTTTGTTTTTCAACGGTGCAGTTAGAGCCACTGTGTGCCATGTGATGAGACTAATACGGATGCCTTTCCCATCTTTTTCTTTAGTTCAAGTTTGAATTGCAGTCACCAACTCTCTTATCCATCTCCAATTTTTAAAGGGGTGGGTGCCAATTTGACCCTGTAGTCTTTTCCCACTTTAAAGGGGTTGATAGACAAACATAATTAAAGGGGTTTGTCTACTATTCATGATGTGTTATTATGTCAACGGGTATTAATGCAGTGAAGAAAAAATACTGATTTACAGATTAATAATCTCAAATTCGAATTCTCACGATACGAAACCTTAATCATCTTTCATTATTCACCAAGCATGATGGTGCATATATACCAACAATAGATAGGTTAATTGTTACCAAATTTTGACCAAATATATGGATATTGAAAGGGGGGAAGATTAGACCAAGACAATGAAAACGGTGGACAGATGTCACCCTTTGTCCAATCCTCCAAACTTCTAATATCCAAAGAATTATACATATATAATATAGCACATAGGGTACGTACCTGTTCCCTCAAAGCTTTTATTTATTGCTTGAAAATCTTGTATTTACATTGTTCCCTAAATCAAGCTGGTTTCGTTGACAAGATGGAAACCAAAGAGGAAGAACAAAAGCAAACGAAGATCATTTAAAAGCCCTTAAATCTTCAACTGTTGCAGCAGCAGAAGCAGCAGCAGCTGGAAGACAAAAAGAAGAGCCCCAACGTGTGAAACAAAAAGGGCCTTCCTATCCAACCACCTGGTCCTGGCCCACCTTTGAGAAAAAAAATTGAAAAGTTAAAACCCACGAGCTCCTTTGAAAACAACATCAACGGGAAACGCTCGTCATCTTCTTGGGAACAACTTCTCCATGCCCTCTCTTTCCCATTTGGCCTTTTTATATCTGTCTTTCACTCTCTGTTTCCTCCATGTTTTTGGGTTTTCTCTGAGCAGCAATTGAGGACCAGAAGTTATGAAGATCAAGAAGAAGAAATTGTCATGGTCTCTGACAAATGAGCACTCTCAATTGCAAGAAGAAATTACTTAGTTTCTTTTGGGGTGACATTTATGTATGTCTAGCTTTTTGGTGTGAGTGTTTCCGGTGGAGAATTCACCGGGCAAAAGATTTAGGGGCGTACATGGGAAAGCCAGGCATTTGTTCTTCTTCTTCTTTCATCTTGTTATATTTATATATGCATGCACCTTTTCTTTTTCTTTTTCTGTGTGTTACAAGTGCACCAATGGTGATAATTGATAGAAATGAAATAAGATTTGGCTGGTTTAATTTCCCAGGTCTCTCTCTCTCTCTCTCTCTCTCTCTCTCTCTCTCTCTCTCTCTCTCTCTCAAGTGTCTTCAATTATGAATTAATATATTCTTTTAGCTTATTTTAATTTTGATATATTTAGGTATAGATACATTGCCCTTGAGTCTTATGATTAAAAGTCTAATTTTCCTCGGAGATCTGATTAATATTATGATCATGAACAAACAAAACTGAACCTTGGTGGAATTTTCTTTAGTTTTGTTCAATTAGTTTTCTTAGATAATTAGCTGGTTTTGTGGTTAAGGCATATTGTTGTTGAGCAATATTATAATCATATTAAAATGGTTTTGTTTCTTTTCATAAAATTATTGAGGCTTGGGTAATTACGTGACATAATTATTATTTGAAGGCCAACAACAACCGTTTAAAACAAGTAATTATTTCGTCCTGTTCAACCTAATTTACTCCATATTTTTCTTAAACCAATGGTTGGTAGAGGGGCAAATCAATGGCCAAATTAATTATAAAAAGGCACTTCCGGCAGCAGCATACGTGTATAATGTAATTTTGTTGTTGATGTATTGGTACGTCGTAAAAGTATTTTGTAAATATTTTATCGTTTGTTAGAAAAAGAGCATGTTATACTAATAAATAACGTGATTTTGTCAAATACATAGATATATATATATTCGAATTATGAGTCAGAACTAGATATTCATTTAAGAATCGCACAATTAATAGTTTATATTCACAGTCCGAAAAGATAAAACAATTATATATTTATCTTCTAAATAATAACATGTTATATGCATCATGCATGCATGTCAAATCACTTGGTGTTTTGGTTTATGGTTTTTTTTTCATATTACTTGCAAAAGCTGAAAATGAAACCTTAAGAGTGGCTCCAGCGAAGGAGCCCAGCCCGAGGCAAGGGCAGAAAAAAAAAAAAATTTCGCTCCAGCGTGCAGCCCAGGCCCGGGTTTGGTGTGGGACCCACCAACTCGGGCCAGCCCGAAGGCCAAACCAGCCCCAGGTCCAAAACGCGGGTGCTGACGTCAGCGCTGGCGTCACGCTGACGTCAGCTAGGGCTGTCAAAAATTTTTTACCGTTGGCGCGTGCAATGCACGCACCAACGGTAAAAAAATTTTGAATCAGCGCGCGCTGACGTCAGCGCTGACGCCAGCGCCAACGGTAGGCTGCCACGTGTCGCGCTCAGTGCCTTCCGATCTGCTTCTCCTTTCTAATCCAACGGCTGAGGCTTTTTTGGGTGAAAAAAATATGAAAAAAAATTCTAAAAAATTCTAAAAAATTCTGGTATTTTTTTCTATAAATACCTATCAATACCCTTCACTTTCAACACCAATACTCTTACATTTCATTATACTTCTACTAATATTCACTCTTTTTACACAACATTTTCCTCTTTTTCATCTAGCATTTTGATTTCATATTTTTATGGCTTCTTCTATCGAAACCGGAGGGGCTTGGAGCACAATGGAAGATGTTTCTTTGTGTGAGGCTTGGCTCCAAATTTGTCATTGTCCCGTGTCCGGCAATGAAATGAAATTTTTTCATATGTGGAAAAAAATTCATGCCGAATTTTGTGAAAAAATTCCGGGGTCTACTCGTACGGAGATGGCATTATCCAGTAGGTGGAAAATTCTCAATAAAGAGTTGGGAAAATGGAGAAATGCCCTAGCAAAAGCGATGGACAACTATAGAAGTGGGCAAAATCGTACTAACGAGGTAAGTATTTTATAATTTTTGTGTTATTAAGTTTAATCTCCTAATATATATATTTTGTTAATATTGCTTACATTTTATAATTTTTGTGTTATTAAGTTTAATCTCCTAATATATATATTTTGTTAATATTGCTTACATTTTCAATATGTTGTATATATTTTGTTAATATTGCTTGCATTTTCAATATTTTGTTAATATTGCTTGCATTTTCAATATGTTGTATATATTTTGTTAATATTGCTTGCATTTTCAATATTTTGTTAATATTGCTTGCATTTTCAATATGTTGTTAATATTTCTTGCATTTTCAATATTTTGTCAATATTTTGTTAATATTGCTTGCATTTTCAATATGTTGTTAATATTTCTTGCATTTTCAATATTTTGTTAATATTGCTTGTATTTTTAATATGTTGTTAATATTTCTTGCATATCCAATATATTTTAAATATTTATTGCATTTCCATTTTTTTGTTCAATAGATTATTCAAGCACAAATGTGGTTCGGTGCAACCGGGGGTGGCAAAAAAAGTTTCACCCATCATGAATGTTGGGAGGTGGTGAAATTTTGCAAACGCTTCGTAATTATTCCAACGGGTCCGGAGGTTGTGTTAAACGAGACGCCACTCCGTGATTCAATGACATCGGATTCACCTCTTTATTCATTCGAAATTTGAACCCAAAAATTTATCTGAAATTTGAACTTTGAAATTAATCCGAAATTTGAATCCAAATATCTTATCCGAAAATTTTATCTGATTATGAATAGTCTTGACACGTAGGAATCCGAAAATCTTATCTGAAAATATTACCCAAATTAATTATTTTCATTAAAAAATAGGAGGAAAAAACAAAAAAGTGAATAGTAATTGCCATGGCTAAGGGCAACGGGTGGAGAAACGATTTACTATTTGCAAGGGCAACCACTATTCACGTGAATAGTGCTTGCCCTAGCTCCACCCTTGCCATGGCTAAGGGCAAATGGGTGGAGTTGCTCTAATATCATTGCAAATTTGGACAGGCCTCGGGGAGTGAAAAGCTATTTTGACTTGAAAATTTTGAGGCGTTTCAGATGCATCAATGCTTCTTCTTGTAGGTTGATAAATGGACATCTTTTTTTTGAATGGGATATAGAAAATAAATAAATAATCATACTAAAATAAAACTTGGTAATTGTTTTGATAAACCGTGTCGGAAGGAAAAGCGCTTTCAATATTACACGGCTTGCATTGCGCCCAAGGCCCTTCATTTCTTGGTTAATTATGTATTCTATTTATGCATAATTTAGCTGTGAACAAAACGTTGTGATTTAATTAGACTCAATTATTTCTGTGGTTTAGGACAGTGATTAATCATTATATTATACTATAAGTTTTTTATTTTATTTTAATATTTATAAATATAAGCGATAGTTTAAACTATAATAATTGATATGTATTCTTTTTCTTTTAATATAAAAAGATGAAAGTTTATCACACACATACTACCAAGGTGTTATGATAAGGGTTCGAACTTAAGATCATTAATTTGTAAGTCAATGTCTTTTTTACTGGCTTGTTTATTACTATATATTTCTTTTAGTGTGCGTAATTAAGGTTCCATCTGTGAAATATTTTAATGGCTGTGAGATGGTTTCAATGGAGTCGCTTAATTTGATTGTGGTTTTATGGGGAAGTGAGTGAGTGGAATTAGGAGACTTTGAATCGTCAACGACAAGAATGCCTTGGAAGTTTGTACTTGATTAAGATTGGTTAAACAAACTCCCACTTTTTTCATCTTTGACATTACTAAAAATTTATATGCACGTGATTTGCTCTACAAGGAGATATATATGCACGAGGCTTTCTAAATTAAAACTCAAAGAAAGAGATGACATGAGAGAGCTAGGAATTCAATAAAGAAAATTTTCATTTTGATTTTCATGGGTAAACACAATATAGTGCTTTAAATTTACGAATGTATTTGAGTTTATATATTTGAATATAATAAGTTAACAGATCGAATTGTAGTTTAAGATTATCTCATATAACATAACACGAATACCCTAAAATACGACATATTACCAAGCCCAAATAATGAAAGGCACATGCTCAAATTGGTGGTTATAAATGCCAATTCCATTCCTACAACCTCAAACATTAGCTCGATACCTCACCCACTCTAAACTCTGGTTAAGTTCCGAATGAATTCCTAAGTTCAACCTTATTTGGACTCTAAGAAAGGAAGTTTTTCTTTTGTTTTTTCTTTATTAAAAAAAAATAACATATAATATATTGCTTATAATTGTGTGCCTTATTTCTCTCGTCATGTGACAAGTTATGCGATCAAGGATACGGATGATATATAAAAAAATAAAAATGATCCTCATTACAAATGGCCTAATTCATGTCCCATAACCCCTGTGCCTACAGTTGCATGGGCTTCTTCCGTAACCCATGCTCAAGAGCAGTTGCATTGGCTCGTTCCCAAGTGGAGCAGAGAAGACAGATTGGTGGTTGAAGAAGATGGCAGTGATAATAATAATAATAATAATATATTCAGTATTTATTTGTAATGGTCAAGAGATCTAGTAGCCATAGTCAATCACTAGTTCAGCTTTTATGCCATGAATTACTGACCCTCTTACAGTGAGTGTCGTGAGACCAAATTTTGGAAGTAAACGAAGGGTTCTATTCGTATCTCGTGAAAAGCATAAGCTAGCTTACAAGTGAAATCATGAGCGGTTCAACAACTTCAATTTTTTTGAATTGGCTTGAACACAACCCCCACAAAGTTCTGCTAAGTGCTAACTGATACATAGATATAGGGAATTTTGGAAAAATAATCTTTTTCTCATGTTTTTTTATTCACAATTTAGAAATATAGTCACTAGAAGACCCTCCGAATAATACTCAAACTCCTTAATAGGTTAAAAATCTAAAAGTTGATAAAAAGGAAAACTTCACTAGTTATCAAAATTTCCCCTATATATAATTAAGGTTCATAAAACATTACCGATATATTGAATATATATATATATATATATATGTATATTCAAATGAGGGATTCATCAAATAAACTTATTTGAGGGACACTTTTGTAGGGCTTACTCCGTATTGTATTTCGCTAATTTAAACCGTTTATTTTGTAGATATTCATTTAAAGATCATCTCTACAAAAAAACAAAAAAAAATTGAATCCGATATCATTTTACTACTCAATTGAATTACTGAAATTTTAGTACGTTCTTGAAGTACCGTGTTCATTAATTTTGTAGGATACAATTGGATGTCGAAACGGTTTTTAATTTGTCTAATTTTTTGCAAAAATGATCTATAGATATAGACTTAAAAAATATATTATTTAAATTGTTGAAAAAAAATTATAGTGAATTCTAAAGGATGTTTCTCAAATAAAATTATTTGAAAAATTTCTTAATAGAAGAAGACTTAATATATATATTTGGTAGGGTCGTGGGCTCACGTCGGCTCTGAAAATGGATCAGCTTGATATTTTGTTGTGGGGCTGTCATACACTTGGTCACGAACTGATGTTCCTAATTAAAATTACTATAATAATACCTGGTCAAGGACTCAAGAGGATTGGATCAGTGCTACTTGGCCTTGGATTATTTGAAGAAGAAAAAAAAGGTTATGCGGAGTTGGACAATTTAGCATCTTGCTTTGAAAATTTCACAATTTCCTTTACAGAAAAAGTGGTGGATGGATTGCAAAGTCCAAATCATGTCATTTGTAAAATAAATAAACAAATAAGAACAATTTTAGAGCTGTAACAATGAATGACAGGAGGTTGATTGCTTGCAATCTTTGTCCAAAAGAAAGCAAACCAAAAATGTCAAAAAGTATACAGAAGAATTATTGACATATTTACTTATCATCAAGAATAGGCATTGGAATTATTTTAAACAGAGGGAAAACTTTTCTACAATTTTCTTTACATGAAATTACAACGATACGATACGATGCGGGAATGGTAGAGTTTACATGAATGAATCATTAAAAGTAGAAACTTGTATGCAATCTTTGTTCACAATAAAAGCAAAAGCAGTAGATTTGTTGAGCAAATAAATACATTGGGGCACCGGTGTACAAATGTGGTAGCAATAATCATGGCTTGGTTTGTATGCCCTACATCATTATTGAAATCTGTATATGCAATCGAGTAAGAGTTATATGTAAAATTGCACTAGTTTGGCATTTGAGATGGTGACTTTGCTTAGGCCATACAAGTTCTCATGTTGTGCATACGGTCTTGTCTTTGTTGTAAAGGAAGGAAGTAGGTGATGCCACGTGTAATACATGCAATAATCCAATATCATTGATTGGTTGAACACATAGGGACCACCCCCCTCCCATCTCATTGATTGCTCTTTTTCAGTGGAAATTATTTTGGAATTTTTTTAGATGCTAATCTTGTAGTTAGGTTTTGTATTATATCAGCTTGAAAAGAGGTGGATACATTGTCTTAGTCAACTAACATAACCGACGTATACGTTTCACTCAAAATTCACCAAATAACTCCTCATACAACATTATGATATTCTCCAAATTTTGGACACAATCCGATATCGAACCATTAATGAAGGCTTTGAGTAGACAGTTGAAACCTAATTACAATAACTAATGTAGGAGGATTAATGCAGGTGCCTTGAAGCCTTATTTAAAATATCATTAGAGTAGAGATATTATGTTTGGCAATTTCTACATGGTTTCTTCTAGTTGGTCCTTAGAATGCTAATGTGCTTTATTATTTCAAAAATTTTAAAAGAAAAAAAAAAAAACAAGAGACGACCATCGGTTTTTTCCCTTGTAGGACCCACAAAAAAACCGGCCCAACTTCTTGTATTCGTAACAATGGAGGCCGGCCCAGCACCCAGAGGTCCCAAAACACGTACACATGTCCTGCTACGAATATGCTGAAACTAGTTGCGCTCCAAAGAACAAACATCTAGTGCTTCCGTCGTATTTCATATCCCGTGCAGCCGCATTAGCACACGTGTAAGCCTTCGTACCACGACCACAACGTAAGACTGCCATTTAGCTTACGTGGTGTTGTCTATCTTTGGACATGCTCAGACGATCAGGATCAGATGTGAGACTCTCACACTTGATATCACCCTTCATTTTTGGCGCGCTTAAAGGGAGTGGCTCCAAAAGGTAGGCCCCGCGACTTCCCAGCTCACTATCACTTCGGGTAATTATTTTGCGAGCCATACACAGTTGAATGCCGCTGCAGAAATGCCCTGTCTCTGTCAATTAATTACGGATATGCCCCTTCTTCCCAACTATGTCAAACTAAAAATGCGCTTTTCTTGTCGACTCCTCAACTTTGAAATTTTTTAGCTCTTATTTATCTTAATATTGTTTTTTTTTTTTATAAACTTTTTGTCAAAAGTTAATATATTGATGGCAACGGGGATCTAACGCAATGGACAAGGATCTTGACTTGCAGATTGGCGGTTTGAAGTTCGAACTCTCATGACACCTTGGTAGTATGCGTGTGAGAAATTCTCATCTCTTTGTAATTTATACCACAAAGTAATTATAGAACCAAGTGTCAATTTCAAATTAATGAAGGTGCCTTGGATTAAAAACAAAGTTTAATGAAAGTAACAAATTAAATGGGCAAAGAAAAAAAAGAAGACTTCACGTGTCAATGGCATAGAAAGCAAATTCATCTCCAACCAAAAATAAAAATCACCAATTTCCCCTCAGCTGTAATTCCCTCTCTATGTTTCTCCTTTTATTTTGATTTCCATTTTAACTAAAACTCCCTAAAAACAAAAAAGAAAAAGGGTAACAAAATAACAAAAGAAGAAGAAAAACAGAAAAAAGAAAGACAAAACTCAGTAACACAGTGTGAATGTCTGTCTCTTCTCCGCGTCAGCTGGCGCCTCATCAACGTTCCAAAAATATATTTATAGAAAGAAATTTGAAAGCAAAAGACCCACAAGACAAAACTAATTTCTTTTACAAATTGGACCCCTTCCTACTTCACTATTTTCTCTTCCATACCAGGAAGCACGACTTAAGACCGTCCAATTTTTGTCTGTTGTGTCCTTCAACTCCAAGCTTAAATTACCCCCAAAAAATCCGGACTTTAATGATAAGCCACTTCTTAATCATCCATCCACTAATATTTTTATTCCTAAATTAGAACATTCTTGTGCTCTTGATTTGAATCAAACCCAATCTCAGGTACCCACTTTCTTTCCCCATTTTCTCTTTTGTATTGACATTGCAGGACAAATCTCTTCTGGGTTTTCTTTTTCATTTCCCACTTTCCTTTTTTCTGGGTTTTTTTTGTTTGAAAATATATTTTTTCGACAAAAAAAGCCCACCTGAGAGGGAAAGAGATTATTATTTTTCTTTCTTTTTGGGGTTGTTATTTAGGGTAGAGTATATTAATGGCACAAAAGAGACTTTCATGGCCATCACAACAAATGCTAGATTTTGGTGATATGTTTTTGTGCCTGACTCGTCTTTCATCAAATCTTTAGGGACACAGCTGAAGAAAATAAACACTTTGCAGCCTCTCAGTCCTTGTTCAAAATCCCAAAGCTTTTTCTCAGGCTACAATATAAGACCACTTCATGGTTTTGTAGCAGGTGGGCTTTTCTTGTTTGACAAGGGCCTCTCATCAAAATATCTTATCTTTCTCTTTCTTTTCTTGATCTACCACAATAACCCCAAGAAATGTTTGGAACTCAAAGCCAGAGAGACCTCTCCTTAGAATTCCAATCCCAAATACCAATTTTGAGGCCTAGCATCCATACCAGGAGGGCTAATCTTACAGTAAAGTTCCAAGACCTTTATGGGTTCACAGTAGAAGGGAATGTAGATGATGTTAATGTGTTGAATGAGGTGAGAGAGAAGGTGAGGCAACAAGGACGGGTGTGGTGGTCATTGGAGGCTAACAAAGGTGCAAATTGGTACTTGCAGCCTTCCATATCTGAAGGAATTGCCCTTAAATCTTCGCTAAAATTTTCAGCTTTGGCCAATGCCATTACTTTGAAGAGGCTGATTAGGAAGGGAATTCCACCTGTTCTTCGGCCCAAGGTGTGGTTTTCGTTGTCTGGGGCGGCCAAGAAGAAGTCCACGGTACCTGAGAGCTATTACAACGATTTGATAAAGGCCACTGAGGGCAAGGTCACCCCTGCCACTAGGCAGATTGATCATGTGAGTTCCTTTGCCTCTCTTTTTAGATTGCAATGGTGGTTGTAGCAAATGTTGGATCTTGCCTTTTTCAATCAAGGAATTTGACTTTGTATATGCATGATCTTTCTTAGTATCAACTTCCTTTTGAGAGATTTAGTAATTTGCAGGATGGATGTAGGAAAACATTAGCTATTCTTGAAGATTAGGTATCTATGTGGCTGATCTTGTGATTCATGATGATAATTTGGGAATTTCTAGTTTGCATAATTTGGCTGTCTGCTTATAGAATTCCATTGGGAAAATCTTCCATTACTTTTTGCTCTAATGTTCAGCATTTCCAAGTGCTATAGCTTATAAGTTGTATCTGTATTGCCATTAAATTCCCTCCACTTCTGCAATTCACTCCTTGATTGTATGTGCAGGACCTGCCGCGTACCTTCCCAGGTCACCCATGGTTAGACACCCCAGAGGGTCATGCTGCTCTTCGACGTGTCCTTGTTGGGTATTCTTTCCGTGATTCTGATGTTGGCTACTGTCAGGTAGCTCTCCTGCACCTTCCATAATGCACATGAGCCATTCTTAAAGTTATCTGACTATCATGAGCATAAAAGTGCAAACCATTCTATATGTTACAAGCTGATATTATTAAAAATACTTCTGTTGTTTGTTTCATGGTCCTTACATGAATCTTGTTTGAAATAGCAGCATGTTCAAAATTCTACTTTTTGTAATCATAGTTTGATCCAAGAGAAATGTCTTGTTCAAGCATTTTTATTATAGTAGAATTGTGAGTTTTACAAATGATTTTATTCAGGTTAAGTTCAATCCTCCAGTTTTCTTCCTCCTTATGGCACCCTTTTCGTGTTTACTTTTCCTTTTCACATCCAAATGTTAATTAGTAATATTTTATGTTGTTTTCATTTAATCTATTTAGTAGCCGCACCTCTCTTCTAAAGAGAATTTTCTAAGCATGGTGAATAACAAAAATTGAATCTATTCAAATGGTTTCCCAAATACTACTGTTGCAAATTACAACAGTGCATTTCTGTTGTTTACTCAGCCACCAAAACAGCTTATCTCACCAACTCTTATTCTGTGACCCACTCAAATATGAGTTTTGCTGCTGTCCTGTAAAAAAATTCAGTAGGATTGACTGGAAAAATTTATCGATCACAAAATGCTTGAGGGTTGATCTCCACCTATCTTTGTTGCTTGAGAGAGAATATCTTATTTCATGTACTTTTCTGAAATAGATGTTTTGAAGATCCCACGTTGGTTTCCTTCGTCTTTATGCTGATGTTTACTTACTTATCTGGAATGGTTGGATCTTCTTGTTGCAGGGCTTAAATTATGTTGCAGCATTGTTACTGCTTGTGATGAAAACAGAGGAAGATGCATTTTGGATGCTAGCAGTCCTGTTGGAAAATGTGTTGGTTAATGACTGCTATACAAATAATTTATCAGGATGCCATGTTGAACAAAGAGTTTTCAAGGATTTCCTTGCTAAAAAGTGCCCAAGGTACCTTCTTTATACTTGGCCTGAAGTGTCTTATGTTTTACTTTCCTCTTGTGTATCTTCTGACATTGGAAGAAAAATGCAGGATAGCAATGCATTTGGAAGCAATGGAGTTTGATGTCTCCCTTGTTGCCACTGAGTGGTTTCTCTGCCTCTTTTCCAAAAGCTTGCCTTCAGAGGTTAAAGCAATACCCTCTCTCTCAAAAATAGAAACATGCTGAAATAAGTTGAGGTTGTATCTGTGACTAACACTTTCATGGGGCTCTCCCTTTTTTCCTTTGCCCCATTTTTTTTTTTTCTTAAAAGACTACTCTAAGGGTATGGGATATCCTTTTCTACGAGGGGGCTAAAGTTATTCTTCATGTGGCTTTGGCAATCTTTAAGGTACAACTTTAAATTTTTGGCCGTTTGCATTGTTTGTATTGGACATGCAGATTTACTTGCTCTAGACTGTCGATCATCCAAGTTCAGCTGAAATATTATATAGTAATATCAGAGAAGTTTGTTTGATCTTGTGGTTTGCAATTGCAGATGAAGGAAGAGCAGTTGCTCATAACCCACCATGTTGGTGATGTAATTAGTATTCTGCAGAGAACTACTCATCACCTGTTTGATCCAGAAGAGCTATTGACGGTAACACATTTCTCTGCAGTTGCTTTTTTTTTTTTGGAGAAAAAAGAAAGTTATTATCTTCTTGTCTCAACCTTGTCCTCCATCAATTATGCATTAAAGGGAAACTTGATTAACATGTATGTAAAATTAGCAAAGAAGTCATTAGGCATAGATGAATCGGAAATTTATAATTGATGTAAAAAAGGATTGATGAGGTGTTGAAATGATTTTGCTTCTAATATGGTGTAACACTCGTGCAGGTGGCATTTGATAAGATAGGTTCAATGACAACCAACAATATATCAAAGCAAAGGAAAAAGCAAGAACCAGCAGTGATGAAGGAACTTGATCAGAGATTTAGACGGCTAAATTCCCTAAAGTTGGATGACAAATAACATTTGCAGCATCGCAAGCAGATGAAACTGCAAAAATGCCGGACGATCTAGTGGGGGAGCTTTTCGTTCCTCCCCTAGGGAAGAAACTGAATTTGTTGTGTCTCTTCTCTCCTCTGTGTTTCTGTAAAAGAAACAACCAAGCAAAGGGAGTGTCTGTTGTCCATTAGGATGTTGTAGTAGGTGATCATTGTAAATTTCTAACTGTTATCATATACGTGTGGTTAGATACACTGCAAATTCGGGCATTGTTGCGTTTTAGTGCCCTGTAATTTTTGCTTCAAATGTTGTGTCTACAACTTTCACTCAATGAAATTCAATTTGTTCTAGAAATCTGTTCTACTCGCTAAAGGAAAGTGAAAATCTGTTTTTTAGGCCCTTGGTGCCTCCAAAGAGAAACTATGCCTTCTTCTAAAAGGAAATGCAGAAATGGTAATTTGTGATAGAGAATGAAGTTTATTACATTTTGGATAATTAAAAGTTCACTAGCAAGGACATTTTATTTATTTATTTTTCAATTAAAAAACATGGATATTATTGATATTCCATATCCACTATGCTGTACTGTACTATAAATTAAGCACAACCCAAATCTCCCTCCTTCCCTTCACTTTCAATCCAAACCGTTACACTGAGAAAAATGCTCACTTTCTCGAAACCCATTCATCGCCATAATTCTCACTATGCACCCAAAACCCCAACCCACTAAACCCACAAGACGCAGACACGAAACCCGACCAGATGACCCAAAAGCGGCAACCTTGGACCATCGATCCGGAGCTGGACGGGATCGACCTCGATGCGTCCGACTTCGCCGCCTCCTTGCCCCTCAAAAAGGTTCCAAACGGCGACGTATTCGAGGCCTCACGTGCCGGCGACGTTGACCGCCTCAGCTACCTGTTAGAGTCCGGAGTCAACGTGAACGCACGTGACCAGTGGGACTCGGTGGCTCTCTACTACGCGTGCCTCGCCGGACACCTCGAGGCGGCTCGCATGCTGCTCGAGAATGGCGCGATATGCTCGGAGCACACCTTCGACGGCGATCGCTGCCACTACGCCGCGCTTAATTTGAAGGTGAGGAAGCTCTTGAAGGCGTTCGAGGCCAGGCCGCCGCCTTTGAGCCCCTTGCAGGCCGCCATGAGAGAGACCTTCTTGGGATGTGGGGCTAATAGTGCCTATTTGGAGCAGGCTGATAATACCCAGTTCCAAATTTCAGGTATTTACTTGTTTCTGTTGTTCTGGGTTTTGGAATTGCATGGTTTGAAGTGGTGGTTGTGTGTTGGTGTTTTTGGGGTGTGAGGCTAAATGGGTCGGTTTCAAATTTTGCAATAACCGATTGGTGTTAGTTTTCAAGATAAAAGTTTTTACAGCTGAGGGAGTTGTTGATTTTGGAATGTTAATGGGTATGAGAATTCTAGTGTAGGGATAAAGAAGAAGAATATTTCTTAGTTCATTTCTTGAACAATGTAGTGCGAGGATTGGCTTATGTAAAACATAGTTAGCATATAGCTTGATATGGTCGAACTAGTTGAACAAGAGATACTGAGTGATGACGTCCTATGTGTTCTGATTTGGTAGTGAAGTCACAAGAATACAATTTCCGTTTGTGTCTGTTTTTGGAAATATAGGGATGAAGATGACGTTGGGTGTAACTTTTCTGAAATGTGTTGATTAATGCTATCAAGTTTCATACTTATGTTTAGCTGTCCTCACACCAAGGTAGTGAAGCCACTAGGAAATTCAAGTCAGTCCTGTGCTAGTAGTAGATTTAGCTAAAATTTGTGCCTATTGTGGGCCGTTGTCGTTCAGAACATCTGGATAGTTTTCTTTCAAGAACAATATGTATGTTAAGTGACACTCAACATTTGATATTCCTGAGTAGGTCTTCAATCCAACGATGGAACCAATTCCAACTACTTCACTCCAGATGTGGTATTTTTTGTTCAAGGTAGACCCATCGAAGCTCACAGAGTCATCCTAAGTGCTCGGTCACCATTTTTCAGAACAAAGTTTGTGACTGATTGGAAACAACGCAAAGAAGTAAGATTTGCAAGGGAAAAGTTGTCATATCCTGCCCTATACAGTCTCATCCACTTCTTTTATTCTGACAGACTAGAGGTTGCTGTAGATGATATGGAGGATATTGTGAGGATCTGCAAAGTATGTAAATGTGAATCTTTACAAAGGATTCTTGAGAAAGAACTGATTCACCAAAAATATGCCGAGTACAAAGCATTGAGAGACATAGACAGCTCTAAAAAGCGGTTCATCTTACAAGGCCTGTCTCTTCCTGAAGAAGATCAGCTTCCTGCTGGCTTGCACAATATCCTTCAGATTTCCCTTGCCAATTCCACCCTGGAACCCAACCTAGACAATGGGGTGAACAATTTAACATCTTGTGTTGGTATGATGCAAATCAGTGATTTTGAAAATGATCTTGCGGATGTTTGCGTAAGAGTTGATAAAAAGAATTTCCGATGCCATCAAGTGGTTTTAGCATCAAGGTCGGAATATTTTAAAGCAAGATTATCCCGTATGAAGGACTTTCATGAAGGAAAAAATGATCTACCCGTTGATACTCTTCCAGTTCTTGAGGAACATGATTTGAGCTCTGAAGCATTTGAGAAAATGATAGAGTATATGTAAGTGTTCCTGTTTTTTTAATAAAAAAGAGAAAAAAAATTAGAATGGGAAAGATGAAATAGACTGTTATGAAGAAGATATGTTTTCACTTCCTAAATTTGGTATTTTGGTTGTTTCTAAACATTTATGGTATTCATTTGGTCAGTACAATAACCAGAGATTTTGTGCCTAGTCTGCATTTTTCTTGCAGTTTTGTGTGATCAACTATGTTTTAGGTCTTCTGATTATGTGTTATTAAACTTTTTTCAACTCTTTGGTTGGTTCAGGTACACTGACAGATTGAAGGATATAGAACCTGATCAGGTAGCTTATATATTTATTAGTAGCTTCTAGCATTTCCGACAAAGAAAATCAAATAGCTTGTAATGTTATTTCTATTTCTGGAAAAAGAAGATTCTGTTTTTTTTTTTTTTTTTTTTTGGGGTCTAATACTTGTCATTAACTGAACAGGCTGGGGAAATATTTGATGTCGCATCTAGATATCTATTATTTCCTCTTAAGCGTGCTGTAGCTGATGTACTACTGCCACACCTGGAAAGTGCCTCACCTGCAGAAATGTGCCATTGGTTGATATTGTCAGACATGTATAGTGCTCCTTTAAACCCTACCCCCAATTTCTCTTTCTCTGAAATTCTGGTCAATAGCTATAGTTATTGATATCCTTGAACTCTGGAATTTTACAATGTTTTGATGATGACGTGTGTGTGTAGGTATGGAGTTCTGAAGATAAGGGAATTCTGTCTAGATGCAATAGCTTATAATTTTGAGACATTTGCTGAAACTTGTGAATTCCGAGCAATGCTGTTGACATTGCCTCCACCATCTGGGGATTCATCATTTCGCACCACCATTCCAAGTGCACCGGGAGCTGAGGTTAATACGGACCAGCGCAATCTTCTGGATGACTTACGAGAAAAATGGCTTGAAGCTGAAGCTGCTGAGCTTGACAAGAGAGATGAGAGTGCATTAATTTTTGACAAGCGCCTTGAGATGCTCATGGTTGTTGCAGAACGAGAAAAATCTGATGGTCTTACTAATGATACTCCCAATGGTCCTAGAACATCTTTATTCCCTTGTACTACCGCCCCCATAGCAAGTGAACAAGAAGAGAATGTAGGTTAGCCAATTTTGTTTCTTTTCCACATTATAAAATAAAAATTTATAGATTTGTGCCGAAGTGAATGCTTCAGAATGCCTTTGTTGGGTGTTTTTCTTTTTTGTAACATTTGTCCTCATAGCATATAATTCCATACATTTTTTCTTCAACTTCCATACACTTGCCCGCTGGTGCTATTGATAGTGTAGAAAATAATGAAACAGCAATGTGCCTTATACCCCAGCTACAATGCGCATGTCTCAAGGCCGAAAAAGGAAAATGCATTGTCTTGTAACGTGAAGACCAACTCAGTCCCCAAAAAGAAAAAGCAAGAATAAAACAGGACCAAGATCCAAGCTTTAAGTTGAAAATAGACAAAACTAGTATAAAAAGATGAACAAACAATGCTTTTTCTCCCTTCGCATTATTCAGCAAAAATAATGCAATACCCATTAAAAGAATATACCTAGGTACAATAATCTCTAACAAAAATTTACAAGATCCTTTCCCTTTTTTTTTTTTTTTTATTTACTTCCTGTGGTTTACAAGCCCATTAAAATTGAGCACTTTCCCTTTGCATGAGCAAGAGAACTGATAACAGAAATCAAGTTCCTCTTATTCCAGTTCTCTAGAACAAGAATAAATAAATAAGTATATCCTGTCATTTTCCATCAGAAGGGTCATTTCTTTCATTTTCTAGGGAAGATTGCTCATTTTCGACCTTTGAGGGATTCTCATTCTCTATATGTGGGGAGGTAGCATTATTTGAAGCAGCACCATCCATAGACAACTTGGACACTGTACTAGCCAAACCGGTTTCACCATCAGCGGAAGCTGTAGGGGAGCCATCAGGACTGTTAAGGCTTGATTCTGATTCACTTTCTGGTTGCTGCAGACTCCAGTACATGATGCTTGCAGTCAAAGTAAGCATCATCTTCTGGTTTACCTGCCATACCAAAGCACATGGCAGTACAATTTGGATGTTATATACCTACTAGTCTAATAATACATTGAAGAAGGTAGACTGCAGCTTTGGTTCAATCCAGTTCAACTGAATAATCTGCTCCACTCATAACATTAGTTAGCATTCTTCTTTGCGTTAAAATAGTTTGACCATAAACAGACAAACAAATGAGAAAGATATCAAGCATTTGAACAACACGAAAAAAATTACGGATTTCTGAGAGTACAAATATAGTGAAGGCTTCAATCCCACTCTTTGAAAATGTTAATTTAGAAACAGAAGGCTGCAATACTCCATATCCATAATTTTGGAGTTAGACTATTCCTCAGAACCAGATACTTCTTTTAGTGACAAATAATTAGTGACCTCATTAGATGCCAAAAGGGACAGAGAGTACTTGATGATTTCATATATTTCAGTCAAGATGACAGATGAGTAAGCTATAAATATTTTGGTCCACTACAATATCCCATACCTCTATAATGTCCTCTGGTAACAAGAAAATGGAGCAACCAAGCTTTCGGGCGACACTGATTATATATGTAGCATTCAATTTCTTATCTTCCTCTGCAATATTGAAGATGATGAAGTTAGAAATAATAATAATAATAATAATAATAATAATAATAATAATAATAATAAATGGTAACAAGAAGGCAATGATGAAAAAAGTGAGAAATGTTTCCCACTTTCTGTACAGGATACGTGTCCTTCTCAAATAGTTGATCCCTAAGAAAGCCAAAAACCTACGAGCTTGATATATTGATGTTTTTAGCATGTACAATACTTTCCAAGTCGCCAAGTAATTACATAAGAGAAAACAGCCTTGTTCATGAACAACAAAAAGTGCCATACCAGTTTCCCCCTTTGTGGCAAGACTCCAATTAACCACCCTTGGCTCCACAGCACTAAGAAGCTCGAGGAAGAAAACTCCACTTGAAAGGTTTCTATCCTAAAATTTGAAAGTTCAATAAATAAATAAATAAATAAAACCTTAAAAACTAAAATGCCAATCATCGGATTGAAGCTGTCAGTAAGAAAGGCCATTGTTTATTGAATTACCTTGAAACTGTCCATTTGGGAGGTTCTACCTGCCTTCTTAACTTTTTTGTTTGCCCAATTTAGAATGTCAGCATCAGTAATCTCTTTTCCTGCTTTACCTTGGGAGTGTAATCTCAAGTTTTTCAAGAGTTGAAGCATACTAAACCTCATCAACTGCCATAAATATGCTGGGGATACAGGGGAAGTTAAAGAGTTATCACTAACGTTAAAATGGAGACATATAAACAAAGAGCTTTAAATTCACTTGTCCACCCTAGATATATATCTGAGGTTGTGTATTTAAATTATAGAAGTTTGAATTGAGGAAACGGGTTGGAGACCTCAATTTGTCTTAGCACAACAAAAACAAAAACAAACAAAAAAACTCCAACTCGTAAAACTTAAGAGTCAGAAATCCAATACTATTTGTCTTATATTTTTTCCAAGTCAATTAGAAATCATATAGTTCTAAGAAGGTACCATAACTTTCAAGGTTTTCTTGGATGAAAAAAAATTAATATTGCAGTACTACCAACACAAGATTTTAAAGGAAAACTCTTCAAACTTACCCAGTATGAGCTTCTTATTTCCTTGCACAATATCATTCCCTGCTACATTCACAAGGGAGAAATTTAATTCCTTCCCAATCTCAATAACTTGGTTGCAATTCTCAACTTTTCTAAATGGCATTTTTATCGGTGGCTTTGTTGCCTTTTTCCAGTTGACTGCTCCTGAAGAAATTTTGTCAAGAACTTCTAAAAGAACCCATCTGCATCCACAAGGGATATATATCAATCATGGCTCAACCAGTCACAACATGTATGTGCTTCTAAGGGGTTAGAGGAAAGAGAAATTAAAAATCTCACCCATTTCTGACATCTTCAAAAAAGATTATTGACATAGGTAGCAGTTCCAAGACTGTTAATCCCACAGTCGGAAGCATCTCTCTTCCCGAGAAGTCTCGGCATCATCTGTCATCATCTCAGCAAAGGACATTGTTTTACTGTCAGTAGTCAAGCCATTTCTGCAAGAAAAATTCACACACCATTAACACAGTATATTAATCAGAACCAAAAGGCACTACACACTGTTTAGAACTACTGCAGCATTGCAAACTGAAACATCAGAACCACCAACTGATAGTGAAGGAGAATCAAGAAGCAAAAACAATAGAACACAATATAATTGATCTGCCCTAGAAAGCAACAGGCACTGTTATTCAAAACAAATATAAACACGCAATGTGGTAAATTGGTGATGCGAAAATATGAATGAATATCAAAATCTGCAAGCCTAAAGCACTTGAGAAGTCCTGTTTCTTGCCTGTGGTGGAAAATTTGTGCAACAAACGCAAGATTAAGATTTGGTGAGCCCTCAACAATGTCTTTAGGAGTGAGGTATCTTTTGCAATCCAATTTCTCTGCTTGCTCAAGAATAAGGTTTGCTCTTTCTGTAGGATCCTTCTTATCCAAGGCGGCAGGGCCTGAGTGCTCTGGTGCAAGAGCATTAAGCAGGTAAGCATAAGCCTCTCCATCCTGAAAATGTGTTAATCTTATTACATAATCACGAGGATAAAAAAAAAATCAACAGCATACTTTAAAACAAAAATAAAAAAAGCACGTTGGATACAAGTTTTATGCAGAATATAACTTATTTGTAAGCCAGCAACAAATTCTAGCTGCACAGTGACTCAAATAAGTATGATGTATAATACATATAAAAGCTTTTCCTTCCTAATTGATAATTTAGTGGTCAGTTTAGAGGAGACTGGAAATACAATTTTGACACCATTGCTATTAGGTTTATGCATAAATGCTTATCAGTACTAAACTGGTTAGCTCGCTCTTACCTTTACATCAGAAGAGAAGTTTGTAACTTGTTTTTCATAGCCAGCTTTCTTCAAATGAAAATTCATCCATTTCAGTAGAACCTTCTCAGGTGGTAGACCCAAGAGCTCCTCCACATCCTGTCCACTAACATAATAGCTGAAGTTAGCTTATATGTTCTCATCTAGCAACATAACGAAGTGTACATACAGATTATCCGCCCTTGTTTAATCAAGGATAAATGAATATAAACAAAACTTTGTGACCTTGCTGTCATCCACCAACTCTACAAGTTGTGGAGTTTTCTTCAGATTGAGATCAGCTAACAGTTGAATCTGATAATGCCACCACATGAAAAGACAAGTTATAAGTTTAAGCCTTTATAACCCAAATATCGAATTATTGTGGACTCTGTGATAAAAAATATACCAAAAACAAAAATGATAAAAAAAAATTCATACTGCATACCTTGATTATTTGAGAAATCAAGCCAAGTACTAGGTAGGGCTGCAAATTAAGCAAATGGTGAAAATGTTAAGAAAAAGTTTAGGAAACTGGAAAATTTCCAATGGGTAGCTGGCAGTGCTCAACTTACTCTAGCTTCTACCAAATCCTGTGTGCCAATGTTAACTACAGTGCAGCCAATAGCCTTTGCAGAATTAAGACAAAGGGTATGGTTCTCATTCCTCTCCCATGGATTAAGGGAAGTTTTAGTATTGATAGCTCGCTCATCTATAGTCCCGGGAACAGCTACATTGATAAGCTTACTACATGAAGCAACTAAAATAATTAACAAACTTGAAAATGTCTGTGGACACTATTGAGTAGAAAATTGTTGAGCGGGTCCAGTGCCCCTACCAAAGTAGTACTCCACCTTTTGCCAGATCAAATAAAGAATTTGTACATGGATCTAATGGAAGAAACTTCTTCAAGAATGAATCTTCTGCCAGGTAGCTGTTAATGTGGGCAACATAAGAAGACTTCTCAGATTCATTAATCGCGTGGTGAACAGTTGTTGTGGTTGCCTTGAGAAATGAAGATTTCGAACCACCAGATTTTGCTGTTGCACGGGCTTGCAAATTCAAATATGCCTGCCATTTAGCAAATCCCATTAATTTCTTGTACCAGTCCACCATGACCAACAAATATGAGAACATGATCTATAGTTAAAAGGAAACTGAACTGCCAGTCAGGTCTGCTCATTCACAAGATCTCACTGATTGATTTCTGTTTCAATTTTAACTAAAGCATATTCCATCCACCGACTATGAACAATATAATTGAAATACAGGAGAAATGGAAGACATAACCTCATGCTTCAAAGACTCACCCGAAGATAGGACTCAAAATCAATTTCTTCTCCACTGTCCTTGTTCGACTCCAATAAGATACCTTTAACCTCATCTTCGGTGAACATTTCGGTAAAAGCCTTCAGTTTTGCAAAAACAGGCGGCAAATCTCCCACAATGACGCGACCAGACTGATTCCTTATTGAAAGATACTAAAACCAATGCAACCAATTCCACATGTCACCACAAAATTGCCACTTGATCACATAATTTCTCCAAAGAACATACATAGCCTAGTAATCTAGAATACAAATTGCCACTTGATAGGAAATCAGAAAGCTTACTCTTGATTTCAGGGTCCGAAGCTCGACTTGAGTGAATTGGCTCTGCAGCCATGTATCAGAAACAATAACTCCCTCAAAGCCAGACATCTTCCCTTTTTTTGTTTGTGCCGAAGTCCCAGTGCAAAAAACTTAACACCGATTTCCCAGAAACAAAATCACATATCTCAATTTTCAAATAGCCATAACTTTCGACAAGTTAGCATGGAATTAACAATCTTGCAACAACAGAAGCACAAATTAGATCCATATATGTCAAAATAAAAAGAAACCCAATTGAGGAACCATATCATAGATGCAAACCAACGTGCATGTTAATCAAAAAACGCGTTTTTTTCTTCTTTCAGGATTGACCCAGTTATCGAATCAAATGGTAATGTTGATAAACACATAAAATAATCAAAACCCACGTCGAGAAATGAGTATTCAGGTAGAGAAATGTACGAGAGTACCTTACGGAATCTCAGAAAACAAAGCTGAAATTGAAGGACTTTCTCATTCTTTTTGCGCAAGCTTGGATTTTCTTCAGCGAGAGAGAGAGAGAGAGAGAGAGAGAGAGAGAGAATTATGTTTGTGTTTGATGAAAGAAAGAAGAAAAGAGTGAGAGAAGGAGAGAAAAACGTGCAGGCGATAGGACGCGCGAAGAGCCAGGGAAGGCAATCAGGCAAATGCAAAAGCAGAGGAGGAGAGTCCAAGGTGGCCTATGGCTTGTCCATAATATATGTCCATGAATGTGAATGTCTAATAATATTGAACACAGACACACCCTCCTCCATTCAATTCCCGTGGGAACGTCTGTTTGGCATCAACTCCAAAATGGGGAAACTACAAAAAGGAAAATGTCAATCTTAAACAGGAGATGGAGAAAAAGGTAGCCCACTTTTTCCTTCCTAATATATATATATATATATATATATATATTTTTTTTTGTGTTTCTACTTTTTATAAATAAAAAATAACCACGTTAAGGAAACTATCTTTTTTCTTCTCTATTTTGTTTGCATATATAGTGTATCCAAATCCTTACCCCTGAGCATGATCCCCCCTCTTGTGAAGTAGAGTACCTCAGAATAGTTTAGACCTAGTTTTTGGTATACATGATAATTTATACCATCACCTGTAAGAAAGATGTGATAATTATAAACTTAATGGAGGTCACATGTGAGATTGAGATCTCGGATCTCCATCTTAACTCACCTTCAGGCTCGATCTCAATGATGATACGGTTTTGATATAGTCGAAAACAACTAGTTTTATATGATCTTGACATATTCCAATAGATATCTAGCTAAGGCAATATGATTGAGAGGATGACTGAACACTATTGGCCCAACCAATTGTCATGAAAAAAAATATGAGCTTGTTGATTTTCAGTCTGACTTGAGCTTAACAATTGTTTACGATAATTATTTAACATTTCTAAACAAGAGGAGATATGAAAGTTGGACCTATAAATAGAAAAGGTAGGAACTATGTGCAAGTTCCCTATCAAAAAAGAAAAAAAATATTACAAAATATGCAATTGTTAAAGCAGTTAGAAGTGAGTTGCTTATTAGAATTCACAATCTTCAAATATGCAGTTTCAGCAAGGTTTTAAATTTCCAGGAGCTCCTCACCATATGGGATCCAACTGGAAAGCAAAAGACTTGGAGGCAATTTCTTAGCATGAGTAGAGTTTATTTTCACATATATTTGTATAAGGGAAGGCAACACAAGAATTAAGTTAACATTACAGTACAAACATTTTGCTGTATTAAAAATAGATCAAACAAATTGCCATTTACTCATTTAGACAACAGAACTCAAATTCTCATACACATAAAGATTCAGTAACCACATATGTCCACAAAAAATGGTTTCAAAATCAAAGCAATTGAACAAAATAAGTGAATATAAGCCCTTTTAACATAACTTAAAAGGATTTCAATGGTGAAGTCTGTCTCACAAGAACAAGACCAACCCAGCTGAGACTGCCAAAACAAAGTGACCCCAAATACCCCAGCTGATAATCCTGTAAGAAGAGGATTTTCCTGGTGAAGATCCTGGAGATGATGAGCCATTAGTTCCATCAGCTGTTGGAGCATCTGCAGCTGGTGCAGTTTCGGGAGCCGGTGCAGGAGCTGGGGTTGGAGGTATGTCAGTGCCAAAGATTGCCTCAGGAAGAAGAACCTTGTTAACTTGGTAAATTGCAACCGGATCAGTGGAAAGCACACTGCTGCTCACTTTTGTGTCTGTCCATCCTGAGCTAAGGTGCACGGTGCCTGAAACATCAGTGAAGTTCAAAGTGTACTGTCCACCAGCAAATGTAGGTATGGGGCTTGATTGGCTGAGGTTTTTGAAGTCAGATAAAGAATAGTAATGCGGCAAGGCATGGAATAGGATGAGTGACTTGAGCTGGTCAGCTGTGAGATTGGAAAGAGAAGGCTTCTTAAGAGATGAGAAGGCACTATCTGTTGGTACAAAGATAGTTATGCCTTCCTCAGTCTTGTTGGCTTGGTCTTGAAAGGTCTCAAGCACTTTGGTAGACTCAAGGTAGTTAAGGAAGGTGTGGAATGGGCCAGCCACAGTGAGTAAATCTGTGAGGTTCACGTGTTCCGGTGCAGGTGCTGGGGCTGGAGTAGGGCTTAAGATGGGAGATTTAGAAGTTTGAGCATAAGCTGCTGAAGAACACAGAAGCAGTAGCATGAAAACCACAGGAAGTTCCATTTTGTCCAAAAACTTAATAGTACTTTTTGTATGGTGACAGACTCTCCAAATTCCTGCAAGCAAAAAATTTCCGAGTATGAACTAAATCTCAGTTTGACAAGACATGCACAAAGGTAAAATGCCAATTAAACACTAATACCAAAAGAAATTTCCAGTTAATCACACAGTCAGTGAGTACTGAGTATAAGTTTTTCCAATTAATTCCAAGATCCCAACTTTTCACCTTTCCCAGTGCACCAGAACTATGTTCCCACAAAACCCAGTTAGCAAAATCTTTGTAAGATCAAGAAAATCTCAAAAACACAATAAGCCTCTCCAAGAAAACCCAGATCTTGATCAACAAATTTAAAAAAAGGAAAAATACCCATTATAGTGGTAGAGGCTGTTTAATAAAAGATCTAACGGACTGCACTAAAAGAACAGGGGCGAAAGTACAAGGCACTGCAATACAGGAAACACGAAAAGTAAGAAATGCACATTGATATATAACTTAGAATTTGACCCAATTCCCTGTTTCTGAACTCAGAAGATAAAATTACAAACGGCAAAAAACTATATCAAATTTGCAGTTTCTGTGAGCAATTCATCCTTTCCACTATAACATGTTTGTGTACCTTGAGCTTCTCACCCTCACTAGAGGTTTCTGAGTAAGCCCAAGTCAACAAATCTCTAGATGAACAAGAGAGAGAGTCCACAGTCAAACAATGTACATCAACAAATCAGATCTAGATCAGCTCACTAATGTCTCACATAGCATATAATTACACTTAATATCATGGAATATGAAGTAAAGCAATAAACTTTCACAAGCTCAAAGAAGCAGTCAAAAGTTGTACACAAAATCCTTATGAAAATAAGGTGCAGGCTGAGCAGAGAGAGACTACTAAAACTAAAAACACTGACCTCTCACCAAAAGAGGAACTCAGAGAGAGAATTGGTGGTTGAGGTTGAGATTGAGAATGCAATAGAGACTGAAATGTGGTGAGATTTTATAAAGTAAAGGTGGGTTCTTGTTGGTAAGATAAAAACAAAAGAATGGCAGTGGGGATGGAACCAGCTGGTGCCTGGTGTTGAAGAGATATAAAGAAGGAAGTGGGTGTACTAGAAGGCTGTTTGCAAACTGAGGATGCTTCTTGAAATAAACAAATCCTTTTATTGGAATGACTTTTCAGTTACAAAAGAAAAGAGTGTATGCATCATTATGCAGGGTGGTGGGCTTTCGAAATCACTTCCATCTATTCAGTTTTTTAATGCTTTGGGTTGGAGACTCTAACTTTCACTCTACCTCATCATTAAGATTTTGTCCCTCATTTTCTCATCAAATTATCTTCTCATGCTAGTTTGAAACTGTTGCTATATATTCTGTAATTGTCTCTCAAAAAAATTATTCTGTAATTTTTTTGCTTTTTTTTTCCTCTTTTGCTTGCTGGGAGTTGAAGTTCACTTCTTGTGGCTAACTTTACTGTATCAACCAACTTTTACTGTATCAACTAACTCCAAGGAAAGTAAACAGTAAAACATCTAGAAGGACTGCCTATACTTCCATTGACATCCAAGTATTTGGTAATGCATCCATTTGCCCTCTCTTCTCTTGAGAAGATCGGTTATGCCTTTTTCATTCCTTTTGGCCATCTTCTTAGATTAATGGTTATGATATGCCTCTTTTTGTGCATTGAATGAACTTGATTCAAACTTTTGGTTTGTTGATAGGATACTTGGTCAAAGTGAAAAAGAGATTGTAACTTCTTCACCTTTTCATGGGAAGTTGGGCTAGGTGTTTTTTGTTTTTGTTTTTTTTAGAAACTAATGGGCTATGTTTGATGGGTGAGAAAATAATTCTCAGAAACTTCCAACCGTAGTTATTATTATTATTATTATTTATATATAAATGATAGTTTATATTATAAAGGGAAAATGAGTTTTCTCACACACACTATCAATGTATCATAAAAGTTTAAATTTGAAATTATTGATCTGCAAGTTAATGTCATTTATCACTTTATTAGGATCCATTAGCTCCACCAGTAATTATTTGATGACAAAAAAAAATGAAGATAAGTTTTTTTCATTACACAAAAGGAAAGAAAAGTGAAATAAAATATATGGAAAATTGGAAATCAAAATATCGTGGGGAGAATTGAACAATTGAGAATGGCATAGTGGGGCCCACCATGACATTTGGGCCAACGGGCATTGGCTGTCTGGTTGTCCCCGTGCCAACTGTACCCAATGATTCGGCAAACATGCGTACTCGCTCACGAGAAACTACGCCCGCCGTTAATGCTAGCGACCCGTCGATCGAGACATACGACACCGTTTCTTCGTGTTTTACTCACGCCGACACAGACAGACACCCCACCACACTAAGAATTTTATATGCCCATTTATTTTGGGGATCACATGCCAACTAGAACCATTCAAAAAATAATTGTTATTTATTTTAATTATCCATAATTATAATTATTATGAATAATTATTCAAAATTATTACTAATTATGCTGTAAATTAAGGACAGCATCATTGAACAAGAGAAACTAAACGTTACTCTATTCTTATAATAATTTTTCCAACATTGGGGTGGAGCATTAATCAACTCTTAACTAAATAATTATTTTTTATATATTTTATTTTATTTTATTCACAGCTAGACGGATATTTTTTATTTTCTAAACGTAGACCTCTATAAACTTTGGTAAATTAATTCTGAAGACTTTGAAAAAAATGGCATGTGAAAGTCATTGGTATTTGCGGTCAAATCAAGTTTAGTGTTTTGATTAATTATATAATCAAGAGAGGTGGGATTTGTCTTCTATGTGGGGAAGGTGTGATGCCAATTTTTCTGATTAATCTAACCGATTGGTTGGCTAGGAGTAGTGTTTTGGCACATGATCCTCGTTTGATTAATTAACCAAAGTTATATAAATTAAACTTTATAAAGGATACAAGTGGATCCATCCATTAGCATAAGTCTATGTCATGCAGTTTTGTATGAATGATTTTGTTGTTGGATCCTAATCCCACATTAGTGTTGGGTTAAGTAGCTAATCAAGCATTATATACCCATCGGGTCTCTCTCCCTAAATTTCTTACTACTAAATAGGCCCGTAATGAAATTACGCCACCATAATAAGCTAACTATATCAAATTCACTATAAATATGTATCGTCTTGCGTTAATAGACTGCCCACATATCATGCTAAATATTGGCCAAATTGAATGAAGTAACCTTGATCCATTTGCATATTTCAACTAAATTAAGCATCAAGCTCTCTTTGCCTTTGTTCTTAACAAAAGTTAACCCATGTCCATTTTAGTGGGCATATAAAGGCCAAGTCCAAAAACATGAATGCGGACAAGCATTCATAACCAGAGATGAGTGGAGAAGAGGTGGGAGGATGATGGGTTGTTGTCAGGTGCAGAAAGCAGCTAGGATGGCCAAATCAAGCTGATTTAATGATTCTATTTGTTCTTTTCAATTGTGGGTATATCTTTGAAATCTCATGCACCTTCAATTTGAAAGGGGCACGTTTTGTACCCTTCTGTGTTCATACTAGAAAAATCAACGCTCAGCTCTATCTGAAACTTGAAAGTGGGGCATCTTGCATCAGGGTTCCTTGAATTCAACAACTCATGTTTGAGTGTGAATTTGAAGCACTTGTCACCAACCCAATATTGCAAACTGTGCTGTCTTTAAGCTGTCAATTATGATTAGCATAATTGACTAAACTGTTTAATAATTTTCAAATAGCCTATCATATTTCTTTGGCTTTAGCAGCTAAAGATATCAAAGAAATGAGGACTCCTTCAGACAAATGCAGTGAATCAAGAACAAAATCTAAGCTCACCTTTTATTACAGGCAGTAAACAAAAAATCCCCTCAACAGACTCTCTTTCTTTGCAATCCAATGTTATGAAAATTAACTAACAAACTTGGCATAACCAGGGAAGTAAGTAATGTTTGGATACTCATTAACTGGAAAAATCTTAAGCTAATCGTGGTGCAAGAACATAAGCCGAATGAAAAAGATATGCTGGCGCTCATTGGGAAATTCTCTGTTTATTTAGCCCATTCCTTTCGAATGTCGAAGGTGTAATTGATTTCCAAGTAGCACTTGTTATCATCGTCCAGAAACTGCAGACACAGAGATGGAGATAGAACAGAATGAGATTCTATAGTGGTAACTATATTACTTCATTCAGTTAATTATAGAAAGATTATGTAAATTCGGAAATCTTAAACACTGCAATCCTGGTAAGATTATGTATTTACTTCAACTGGGCTTACCTTTGATCTTGCAGAATATGATCCTCTGGCAAATATGCCAGAAGGCGTGGTCTCTTCTGGCATCAAATGTGTGTAAGGCTCTGGCTGAGGACTGAAAGTTCCAATCATCTCTTTTGTGCTGTCAACTGAAATTAAAATCCTTGTGAACGGAACAATTTGAGTGCATCATGATTCATTTTTCAAGGACAATTAGGATGGATATAGCTTACTTACCCTTGACACCAGTTTTCCACACAGTGTTGGTGTACTTGAGGCCGGATACAATGTTATTGGTAACTTGGAAGGAGAATTTCAGGTTGTGTGGACTGCCTTCTTTCAGCGTAAACCATAAGCCCTTGGGTTTCCCATCTTCCGGAATATCAAGAACAATGTCAGGTCTATCAGGAGAGAGGATTGACAGTTGAATGAACTTCACTTCAGGTTCAAGAGTTTCTGTTGTAAAAGAAGGGAACTCAAGAATTACTATGTGCAAGAAATAAAGAGAAACGATTTAAAACAAAAAAGGAAAGAGATGGATAAGGCATACTTTTAAGAAATTTATACTCTCCATGGAGTGTAAAACATTAGAAACAGAGAGTTGGAATGCAGAAAGCCAAATTCTTATTTCTAAACATACACCCTTACCATCAAACTAGTAAAGAATGCTGCTTTTGTAGGATTCTCTGATCAAAATAACCTCATTAAAATGGCCAACTATACCCGTGAGGTTGGTTGCGAAATGAGAGGGAAGAAAAAAAAGATAAAAAGAAAACAAATAATCGACAAATTCATCTCTAAATTGCACAAGTCTACAAGATTGTAGGCAACAAGTTCTGAAAATGTTGTAGTAAAATGACAGATAGGTGAAGAATCACTAGTTGTCGAAGTTGAACAAGTATGGTTGTTTTACTATGAAGTCATAGATACAGGTCTTATGCTGCAAGCAAGCCCTATGCAGAAGAGAAAGTGGAAGAGATCATCTCTAAGTTCTCACAGACAGCAATACGAATGACAGGTTTTTGAGAAAGTTGGATTCTTTGAATAGTAATGTGATCTGATATTCATGTTATGATCATGGTTCACGACAGCAGTTTTCATTAAAGGGAAAATAATACAAATTTATGGACCCTACATCAAAGAGATTCATAGAACTAAGAGATAAGCACATATAGGCTTATAGCCCAAAAAAAGAACGTCTCCAAGCTGAAAATAAATAAAACATGTGCCAATTCTCACGTGAAAACAAGCATAACACAAGCAAAATTGTACTCAACTAATGATAAATATTAAGATGCAAAGATTCTTAAGATAAGGGTCAAAGGAATCATTATTAAGCAAGAAAAGGACAGGGCATCAAATAAAAGTGCGAGGGAATGGAGTTAGAGGGAAGTTGCACACTTTAATTATTTTCAATTATTTAACCCCTTTGATCATTGGCAATCATCAACAGTGAAAGATTTAAGTCAAAGAGAGTTGCTGATATAAATGAAGATTCTGAAATGCAATTCCAGTAAAATTGCAAAGCTGAGATGATGAAATGAAATCTGATACCTCCAACACTCTCAAAATCCACAGCCCCAAGAAGCTGTTCCTTCCACCTCCTCAAACTCTCATCATCCTGATGCAACAAAAGTCAACCACCAGAGTGGCAACAACAAAAAAGTCAACCGCCAAAAAGAAATTAAATAAGAGAAAAAGATACAATCTTTTACACCCTGAGTTTGAGCAGAAACACACCTTATCCTTCTCAATCTGTTCTTTAAGAGTGCATTGAGGACCCAACTGAATCTTGTTGCTTCCTTCTTCATCTTCCTCCTCCTCAGCTGCAGAGACAGAAGCCTCACTCATCTGTCTGCCAATTCCCTCTACTGCCTCGTTATCAGTATCATCTTGATTTTCTTTCTCTGTTTCTTGATCACTCTTCTTTCCTCCCCCCATGTCCTTGGAACTTGAGATAGCTCCAGCAGCCAAAAGAACATCAACTCATCCACAGTCACAAAGAAACCCAACTAGCTACGACCAATTGCACAAGAACTGGACAAACCCATTATAGCCAAAACAGAATGAAAGCGTCTTCCTTTATGAATTTGGAGAGAAAATAAAAGAAACCCAGTGAAAGAATTGACACAAAATGATAGAAAGTGAAAGAATTTGTGGAATGAAACAAACCCAAGAAAGGCAATAATCGTCCGTGTTTCAGATAACACAAGAAAATAAGAGGCAGAAACAAACAAGACCTTGAAAGCAAAAAAGAGCAGAGAGAAAAAGGCAAAAGGGAAAAACTGGAATTTTTTGTCTCCTAGCTTTCTGTGGTGGGTTGTTGTTGAATGTTGAATTTCTCAAAAGGGAGAGAGGGATGAGGTGGATTTGAGAATGATTTGTCAAACTGAGTGAGAAAAGGTCCTGTGGTGATCCGAAATATAAGTGGGAGAGAAATGGTAAAGAAAGAGAGAGAGACGTCTGAGAGAGAACGTGTAGGCCACTAAGGCGCTCACACATTCTCGCATTACACGATTCAAGGACGGGGGAAGAAGGGGACTTTGAGGTTTTTATGAGTCATCGAGAGACTGTCAGAAGTTGAGAGAGATTTTTAGGGAATGTTAATAAGTGAGAATAGCCTATGTATATTCCTGCACATTATCCCCTTCCTTGCATTGCATGAGAGGTTAGAATGATTGTGGTCCCACATACCACTCAAAGATATGTAGGCCCCACGCATGAATCTGTCTCCTCTTTTAATTTTCTCTTTTAGGTCAAAGGTTGTTAATCCATGTGTTAATAAAATAATATTGCTAAAAGGGTTTGCAAGGTGTTGGGTATAGTTGAACCTAACTTATTTGTACAAAAATAAGTTATGGATGAAGAGGGATTAACCTGATTACATGTAATTGCTTAGGGATTAACTTTATTTGTACTAAAAAGGTTCTTTTAACTTCTTTTTCCAATTTATGTGATGGAAATCTCACATTGGATTTTGTAAAGGTGTCACTTCTTTGATGCAATGATGTAGAGAGTATCTTGATTGCCACTTATGTTGGAAAGCAAAAGTTAGGACAAGTTGTTAAGGCATTGAGCAATGTAGATAAGAATAAGGGAGCTCGTTTGGCAAGCACATTCTTGACAATGTAACCACTTGGGTACTGTGGTAGATTCATGAATTTTTTTAAGGGAGAGGCAATATTTAAAAGGTTAACAGCTCAACAAAAAAAAGAAAAAAAAGACAACCAAATACCCTTAGGGCCCGTTTGATAATCATTTTAGTTTTATTTTTTAGTTTTCATTTTTGTACTAGAGTATAGAGGAAATGAGGATGAGGATGAGATTGAGAGAGAGGATGAGAGGGGAAAATGGGAGAGAGGAGTAACAAAAGTGAAAACAATTTCAAATAGATTTCTGTTTTTAGTTTTAGTTTTCAAACTTACTTTGGAAGCTTTATCAATACAATATTTTCTTGGCACAAAATTTAATCGATATAATTAATACAATTTAGTTTTTATAAAGACTTCGGAATTACATTATATGCAGTGATGATCTTTTATTGCAACATGTTAGGTTTCCTTGTTTTTTTTGTTTTTTTGCCTCGTCCAAGCACAGCAAAAGAAGAAGTTTGCTGAGGCTTTTTGTCAAACTGTTGGAGAGCAGACATCACCAAGGCTTTCTTCGACAAGGAGAGGTGCAGCTGCAAATTTTCGACACCTCCAAAGCATTTTCCAGAAGAAACAAAAACAATGAAGCAAAAAAAGGCTCCCTACAAGGGGTCCACTGGGCCAAGACTCCTTAGAAAGTTGGAAGCAGACCCACCTGACTTCCTCCAAGTAAATGTGGCTGACAAGGAGCTCCTGCTAGTAGTAAACCCAATCTTTAGGTTTATGGGCCTCGTAGTCTCTTTCCTGGAGCTATAGCCCCAAAAGGGAGGCCCTTGCTCTGCCGTGAAAAATGCACAATGGTATTTGAATTTTTTCTTTCTTCTTTTTTTTTTTAAAAACAAAAAAAGAATTTAGCAAAGTTTCGTAATAACCATAATGATCAAAATTAAGCAATCTGACTTCATACTTCTTAGTTGGCACACACACTGACCTACAAATAGAACAAATTTTTGTAACTTTTGTTTTTATGTGATATAAGAAAAAAGTTATATATATATTCACTACTACAAATTCATGAAACACAAAATAGACGATGGTATAACTTAAAACCGTCGTTGTGTTTTAAAAGAAGACAAGTTTACAAAACCGTCGTGATATGTCACCTTTTACACCACTAAAATCAAGTTTGGTTGTCTCAATTTTTAAAACACGACGGTTGTGAATTACAAATGTCGTCTTTTAAAACACGCTAGGCTGCTTAAGAGTGAACAAACATCGTCTTTTAAAACACGCTGGGCTTAGTGAGTTCAGCCTTAACCTCAAAAATTTCAAATTTCCCCCCAAGATCGAAAACATTCCCTCCCTCTACTCTCGCCCTCTCTAAACTCTTTGAAGCACTTGTCTCTCTAAATCTTCTTCATCTCGCTCCCTCCCTCAACTCTCGCCCTTGACCTAGAGTGGCCGCTTAAATTCTGTTGTCGTTGTCACAGAGTTGGCCATCGTCATGCATCGGACGGTGACTTTGAGGACCACGCGACCCGCTAAGAAGACCTCCTAAAGAGACTCCTCCGTCGAAATCAACAACCCAACTTCGTCGTCACATAGCTCTTTCTCTTCATTTGTCTATCGTCTGCTCCACTGCGACTTTACTCAAGGGTTCTTATACGAAAACCCAAGTTTATAATTTCAATCTTTACATTGGGTTATCTCACATTAGCTTCAGAACCTCAACTTCACCACCATGACTGAGGTATCTGCCAGACTCGAGCTAAGCTCAGGTATAATTTTATTTTAGATGCTTGTGTTTGGGTTTTTTTTTCCTTATGTGTTTTTGGTGATTTTTTGTCCAGATTTTACTTATTTGGGTATTGGAAAAAGTAAGATAATATAAATTGGGTGAATTCTGGTAGTAATCTGTTGTTGTCCTATGTTATTTTGGTTTGTCTGGATGCTGGGAAAATGAAGGAAAAGTATGAAATTTGTATATGGCTTTGTTGTTTAATTGGATTTAGATCTGATGGATATTTTTGGGGATTCTTCATATATCTTTTCCTCTATTTCTTCCACTCTCTCTAACTTTCTTTTCCTATTTTTATGTCTTCAAATTTATTTCTGGTGAATGATTTGTAAGTTTTGATGCAAGGGAATTATATGTCAATTTCTTGGATGATATCATTAGCTTCTTTGCGAAATGAAGCAAATTGCTGCGATTTTTGGCTTTGATTTTTGTTTCTTAATATGTCTTTTGGTTTCTGCTTCAGTCTTTCATGTGTTTGATGTTTCTTCAATGAGGAGTTTCAAAGGTAACATCAATTACTGATTTTGCTCGATTTACTTTGCTCCATTTAAATAAACTGAGATTATAAATGTAGTATATAGAGATTATAAATTGAAGTAATTAGAAGGTAGTTGCTCTTGTTTACGTCTAATGTTGAAACAAGAGAGTAAACAATATGTGAGAGGAGGATTAGTAAGAGGTTATCTGCTGGGGCTTGCTACTTGCCAATGAGAAGAAAAATCTATATCATATTCTTGTGTTACTCCAGTTTGTTTTTGTCCTATGGTTGGTATGCCTCGAGTGTGGAATGATGGATTTGCTCTGTATTCCTTGCAACACAGGGAGTCTAAGATTAGTTCAAGGACCCATGTTTCTTTTGAGTGGTAAGGTACGACCCTTTGGTTTTATATGGAAAATATATAAATGGCCAGCATCCATCTTTTGGTTGTTTGCTCAAAATCCTCTTTCTTTTTATTTATTTTTAAACTTCTACAGATCTTCCTGGCAATTGATTTGGCTTTGGACTGCAAAGATACAGATACAGATCTTCGGAATATAATATGTAGGGATGAGTACACGGCATATGATGTATCTTTTTGGTTGTTTGTATATGATTGTTTTTAAGTATAGTGGCAATTCACTCTCGTTTTCACATGAATCACTAATCTGAGTGACAATATCACTAGCAGCTGCTGTTATTTATATCATAACCCAACTATTGGATGACAAAAGACTCTAAAAGGTTAGAAAACTATGGTCCCTATTTATTCTACAGTAACTTTATTTAGGTTATGGTTATAAATTGTTACATATCAAATTCGCACATACACTTTTGAAATTATAACTTGCCTTCAAGATTTCTGTTTTAATAAGATCCTTGATTTCGTTGGTATTGGTTGACATGTGTGTATAAATTTCAATCTAATTTTGGTTTTGCAGTGCAAGAAGGCAAAGCAAACTCATACACACAAGAACAAATTGATCAAATTTGGATCAAATGGGTAGCAATTATTAGCAATCACATGTAGCTCTATTTATAATTATAGTTTAATGCTACAAATATGGTATTTTGTATGGATATAGTAGGAATCAAGATTGGAGCACTCCATTATTTCTAATTATAGGTAGGAAGTATGTATGTAATAGAATAAAATTGGTTGACTATGTAATAACTATTGAATCTTCAAGTTTTATGAAAGAAATAATTTTTGCGTGTATATATTCGTTAATAAAGCATTATAATTGGTTTTGTAGTTAAAATAGTTGTATAGCTTGGGAAACAGAAAACTAAAATGTAATAGGTTGGGAACTTATTAGACGACAGATTTAAAGATAATAAAACGATGGTTTTATTGGAAAAATCGTCGTTTGTACATATAATCAATGACCATTTTTAACATAATACTGTCATATTTATTTTAAGGACCCGCCCCGAATTTTCTCAAAACCCGAGACGAACCCTTTGGAATTCCTGACATCACTCCGATGTCAGACCCAATCACTAAAGACCGAGACTTCCTGCCGAAATTTCGACAGAGTCTCCCCTATAAATTGGACATTTTCCAAAATTTCAACCTGCATAAAAACGCATTTAATATCCACAACTGGCAGCTAGAGCATGAAAAATAGGTGAGAAACCATACCTTGCTCGTCGAATTTGGTGGCCGGAGGAGGGAGATCGACGGCGGCGAAGATCGGACGACGCCGGCCGCTTCTCCTCTATTTTCCGGCGAAACCGCGGCGGCTGGAGGCGGGAGACGGCTGGGGCTGGAAGAGGACGACGCCCCGGTCATTTTGGTACCGGCCCCGTCCACAGCCGTGGCCGGTGGCCGGAGTTGCGAGGAGAGAGAGAGGGAGAGCTGACGGGAGAGAGGGAGAGGTCGCGGGAGAGAGAGAGAGAGAGAGAGAGAGAGAGAAAACCCGATTTTTATAAAAAATCTCATTTTGAAATATTTACGATTGTGCCACTGGGCTTCTTTTGACCATATCTCTCTCGTTACAACTCCGATTCGAGCCCACTACGTGTCTATGAACTCGTCTCAGTACGACCTATCCAAAAATACTAGTCACTGCCCCAAACTCTCTCCGGTTAAAAATATGACCAAAATGCCCTTAAATAATTAAATAATTAAATAAGGGTTAAATTCGGGGTCGGGGTGTTACAATCTACCCCCCTTATAAAAATTTCGTCCTCGAAATTTCCTACCTGTCACTCGAAGGGTTGTGAGCATGGGGCCCGCATCTACAACTCGGGTTCCCAAGTTCTTTCTCCATAACCGTGTTGGCAACCAAGCCAAAAGCTCTAGCTAAGCAAGCAGAGAAAGAGAAGTCTCATTCTCTAACTATGGCGAGCTCACGTGAGAGAGCAAGGAGGAAGAACCCTAATGTTCCACTCCTGTCAATCGCGGCATTCAAGCCTACGCGAATGAAGTACGGTTCCACCCAACTCCACTACTTTTCCCTTTAATTTGCCAACATGATTCTTTGAGAGAAATGTCAGAAAGGATCATTTTTACCGAATTGTAATCATCGTCGATCTCTCTCGACCATGATCCATTTCTGATTCCAATGAAAGATCTCTACTCAAACGTGCTCACGTGAGATGAGACCCCAAAGTACTCTCTCCATCTCCATAGGTAGGATTTCTTAATCCATCTGGGTCTCGTCCTTAGACTTGACCACAGTATTCCTACCACACACGAGCCTCTTTCTGTAAGAGACACTTGTGATTTCGATTATTCTAACGCCACCTTTCAGATCTTGGATCCCTTGATCCAATGTCAAGGAGTTGCTCCTCCTAGAGAAAGGTTGTGCTCTTAGTAGCTTCGACTCGGTGCTCTAGGCACACAGTTGAAAATTAGCAACATGTTCAGGCAATGGAGGATCCCTAGAAGCAGGTTGATCAACTCCATATCCCCCCGCTTATGCGGACACATGAACAACTTTGTCATAGGAACATCCAACTGTACCCTAAGTACAGGTGTTACCCTATGCAAAACCTTCGGCTTCTATTCGCAATCTTCCGGAACTTCTGAAACAACCACTGTCTGTGGTAAAGCTCCAGCCCTTCCTATGCTCCGGCGGCCTATGTATCTTTCCTCTGTGAAATAATTTGACTTTTGTGACGTCCTCAACGTCGCAAATGTACCATTCCGAGATGGAACCCATTTTGATCCCCACAATTTAAGGATGCACATAAAGTGCAGGGTCCACAGGGAATTGAACCTAGAGCTCTGATACCAACTTTAAGGACCCGCCCCGAATTTTCTCAAAACCCGAGACGAACCCTTTGGAATTCCTGACATCACTCCGATGTCAGACCCAATCACTAAAGACCGAGACTTCCTACCGAAATTTTGGCAGAGTCTCCCCTATAAATTGGACATTTCCTAAAATTTCAACCTGCATAAAAACGCATTTAATATCCACAACTGGCAGCTAGAGCATGAAAAATAGGTGAGAAATCATACCTTGCTCGTCGGATTTGGTGGCCGGAGGAGGGAGATCGACGGCGGCGAAGATCGGACGACGCCGGCCTCTTCTCCTTCATTTTCTGGCGAAACCGCGGCGGCTGGAGGCGGGAGACGGCTGGGGCTGGAAGAGGACGACGCCCCGGTCATTTTGGTACCGGCTCCGTCCACAGCCGTGGCCGGTGGCCGGAGTTACGAGGAGAGAGAGAGGGAGAGCTGACGGGAGAGAGGGAGAGGTCGCGGGAGAGAGAGAGAGAGAGAGAGAGAGAGAAAACCAGATTTTTATAAAAAATCCCATTTCGAAATATTTACGATTGTGCCACTGGGCTTCTTTTGACCATATCTCTCTCGTTACAACTCCGATTCGAGCCCACTACGTGTCTATGAACTCGTCTCAGTACGACCTATCCAAAAATACTAATCACTGTCCCAAACTGTCTCTGGTTAAAAATATGACCAAAATGCCCTTAAATAATTAAATAATTAAATAAGGGTTAAATTCGGGGTCGGGGTGTTACATTTATATACAATGAATGGCGTTTTTAACAAAATATCGACGTCTTTACTCATAAATGATGACGGTTTTAAGAAAATACTGTCGTCTTTGCCCATAAATGACGACGATTTTAAGAAAATACTGTCGTCTTTACCCATAAATAACGACGGTTTTTTATAAACTGTCGGCTTTACCCGTAAACAATGACGGTTTTTAATAAAAGACCATCGTCTTTATATCAAAACAACGACGGTAAAAAGCCGTCATAGTTTGATACTCCAAAAGATGGCGGTCAATTTAACGACGGTTTTCAAAGCATCACAACGAAGGTAGATTACCGTAGTCTATTTTGTTTTTTGTAGTAGTGATTTTTTGGTGAAATAGGGGGGAAACCCCCAAAAAAATAACTAAACACCGCGCATGAGTCGAGGCCTAGCAAAACCAAGCAAGTCATCCACCAACAGAGAGCTAACCCAAACAAGAGCCTCATCAAAGAAGCAAATTTCCAGGTCCATATTATAACTCCAATTTGCCAAACAATCCACAACACAATTCTTTTTCCTTTCTCAACAACAAGCTTTAGACCAAAATATAGACTCTAAACATCAGCCTCCAAGATATGACCTTGGCTCAAATTCACTGCAAAACCGGCAATCCAGTCACCTGAGGAGTCCCGAATAACACCTCATGCTCCAATAATATTAGTTGCAGCTCTTCTAGAACCATCCACATTCAGCTTAAGTTGGCCAATTGTAGGAGGTTCCCAAGCCAAAAAAATATGTATTCTGTTAAGTTTCTCGCCAAAGCCATTAGCTGCTTTAACCCAGTCAACAACCGCAGTAAAAATGGTTTTCCTGAGATTAAAAGGCATATCCACTTCAAGATTAAAAATCTTCTTGTTACGACAATTCCATATATACCAACATGTAATGGCAAAAATAACATTCCATTCAATACCATCACGGCCTTTAACCTTAGAGAGAAGATTGCCTAAGAACCAAGGTTTTAGCTCAGAGAGGAAGAAATGAGGAGAAGAGTGTAAATTTAAAACAGAATTATATACCATCATAGCCTTGGGACAGTCCCTAAGAATATGAATAACAGATTCAGTTTTATATTTTAAGTATGTCCTTATTGTAAAAAAAAGTTATATGTGATCCGAAGTTATATAAACTGTGAAAAAGAACACAGTTCATTAAACAAAACTGAAACAAAATTGTGGATAATTAAATGACTAAATAATTTATTTATTTTTTGTATGAATAATGATTTCAATCATTGGTGTATTGCGTAGAAATAAGATGATCTTATATAAACTCTTACTATATAAAATATTATACATAAAAAATAGACTATGCATCAATCCAAAAGTGATGGTAATATTCCTCGTCTCCTTTACAGTAAAAATTAGGGGTAGCTCCATCTCCATGGTAACTCCATGAACATATCCTAGTTGAGAATGAACCAAACAAACCTAACTTTCTTGTGGGATTAATTATATTGACTTGTTGATTTTCCTGTTCCTTTTCTACATTTCATATTTCAATACATGAGAATTGGCTTAAATTCTTAACACCAAGTGCACAAGACCAACTCTATTTTTTTCTTCTTTTGATGATGAGAACATAATATATATAAATACCAAGTGACAGAAACATGTAGAACAACCCCAATTTTCTCCTTTTACCTTGAACTCTTCGGGACTGCGTGCCCCATGAGTCTATGTCCGTGTAATTTCTTTTTCCTCATAAAAAAAACACCCCCATTTTTCTCTAGATTTGTCCACAAGTTGCAGAGGCTGGTGGATCCAAAGCAATTTGGATTGCAGTGCAAAGAATAAAATTGCGTATTCAAAATCACTGCTGCTATTTATATATGAACAAAATTAAGCATTCAGATCCAAATCGAAAGCTTTTCATGACCCCCAACCTGTCACATATTCATTATTCATGATTTATCACATGGACCCCCCGAATTGGGGTTGAACCCTAAAGTAGTACCAAATCATGTCCAATGCTGACAGAGAGCCACATCCCACCACGTAGTCGGCAAAGTGTTTGCCACGTGTCGTGACCTCATTGGCACTAGGATACAGTAGAGGTACTGGGAATTTTTTGCGGGCTCCGCTTTGGTGGGCCACCCCACCGCCCAAACTGAAAAACCTACCTAAAGGCTAAAAAGTCATCCGTCCATACATGACAGCTTGGAAAAGTTGGAGGAGGGAGGAGGGAGGAGGGAGGAGGGAGGAGGGTACCCTTTTTTGTGTAGGGCTCTTTGCCCTAACAAGGATCTCAAACTCATGAAAGTCTGAATGAAACGGCACGTAGGACTTTGTTAACGGTAGGATATTCAATCATGGTTGCAAATGTTTACAAAGCAAATCCCAAAGCCATGATCGCCTGCCAGCGTACGGAGTTTCAATTGCATGGATCACGGGGTAGATTTGTTCTTGGATTTTTAACTCGAAAGAATATTTTTACTGTCCCACTTGGTTTTTGAGTCAAATGACACAAAGAATGTCATGAATATTAGTGAAAACTTTAGCATGGATGAATAGAGATCACATTTATAACCTCCATATACAATGAATAAAAATTTTACTTGTACACGTGAATGTTCATGTTAGTCATTCACGTGTGTGTAAAACTTTTGATATATCGTATTAAGAATTTTAGTATGTTAAAATTGGGGTTTTATACTAAATTGAATGTTAGTTCGTTAAATAGTGGAGGCACCTAAATGTTGTAAGACAAATTGAGCTGATTACGTATAGGAGCATCATGTATGACTGTGTTCCAATTCAGCCAAGGAGGCTAGGGAAAGTTAGGTCACAATTGGTCTTGAGAGTTCAAAATTTGTCGCCTAATAATTGGGGTCCACCAGCTAGCTTCGGGTCACACTTGGTGTAGAGGAGGGACAAGGTGATGGAACATATCAGGATGTGATCCACGTCAGAATTTTATTCAATTCTGAGAAGCAAATTGTGGCCATTGGTTGTTAGGGTCCCATAATCTAACGCCGGCCTAACGTTTTGTATCTTTTAGTGACTTGGACGTTGATGTTACGCAATAAGCATGATTCTTCACAATTTGTCTACTTGTTAAATTCTAGGTTTTGGGAGGGAGGGAGGGAGGCATTCAATTGGGAGCTAGGTTCCCTCTAATTGCTTTGTGGGAAGAGATGGTAGGTTGCTTTGGTAATTCGATGATTGATCCCTGATGTATATAGTTATGCTTGTTTAATCTTTTATTACTCTCGATATTGTTATGTTATAAAAAGAAAGTTGAGGTTGCTTTGGTAGTTTGATGACTGATTCTTGGTGTATAGTTATGCTCGTCTAATCTTTTATTATCTACGATACTGTTATTTTTAAATTTTAGAGAAGAGACTTAAGACTGATGCATAAAATAGTTATAAAAAAAGAGGTAAATATGCCTAATAATAACTACAATGTCTTGGCATGCAATGCAAGGGTGTATATAGTCAATAATTCAAGGGAAAAAAGGGTTCATTTTCTTGCAAGAATTTAATTGAAATAGGAAGCAAAATGCCAAATAATATTTACCCTACCCCTATACGCTGAAGTAGATCGAATAGTAACATGCATGGTAGAAATTGACATAGGAACAGAAAAAGGGCAATGATGATGAGAGGCAAAACCAGTTGTAATTAAGTAATTAGTAATTACTTAATTAAGATTTGAAGATGCATATGAGTGGACAGGATGGTAATGTAACCCTGCAAGCCCGACTGCACAAAGCACAGGAGCACACATAACCAAAAGAAGAATGATGGCTTGCATGGAAAAATAATATGGCCTCCTCCATTATTTGATACCCCTCCAATCCAAAGATTACAAATTTTCAACTAGCCATTAATTAATTTAGACATTTTCTTTAAACCTAAGATCGATCCAAAAACTTTTTGTGTAACATTATTACCCAATCCCTTGAATGTAGAGAGAGAGAGAGAGAGAGAGAGAGAGAGAGAGATGAGGTGTCAAATCCCAAGATTCCCCAAGTTCCACCACCCCATGGGCCCTCTGTCTCATGCATCGACCTAAGGCAGTGAGAGAAGGCCTCTAGGCCTCTATATAAACCAATCCCAATTGATCATATTTTTTCATTGCAACCATTGACTTCTGTTCTTTTCATTTCTTACTCTTAAGTTTGCCTATCTTTGATCAGTCTTCTTGTTTTTTACTTCAATTTCTTCCTCACCTTTTCAATTCCCATGGCCACTGCTCAGGTATTAACTCACCTTTCATTTCTAGAGTTTACATAGATTTGTGCTTATGATCAATTCAAGCTCTCTCTTGCAAATGTAATAACTAATTGAGATTTTGATCCTTTAATTAAGTGTTAATTAACATTAGAGAGTACTATAAATATATAATAATCTTGCAGGTTGTATCAGCAAAGACAGCCCTCCCTGTGGAGGACACAACTCATGAGGAACCAATTAAGGCACAAGAAGTAGTGACAGAAGTAGCAGCATGCGCAGCTGAGGCAGAGGCTGTTGCAGAAGAGCCAAAGGAGGCAGAGACTGTTGTGGCTTCTGGTGAAGTTCCTAAGGCTGAGGCTGCAGAAGCTGATGAAACCACCCCAGTTGAGGTTGAGACAAAGGAGGTGAAGGTGGTGGAGGAGGCGAAGGAAGATGTTGTGGCCAAAGAAGAAGCAGAAGAACCAACAGTAGAGAAGACTGCTGAGCCAGAACTTGTAGAGGAGACTAAGGAGAAATTGAATATTGACGACTCTGCTGAGGCTCCTTCTGCCGAACCAATTGCCCCGGAGCCGGTATCGGAACCAGCGGCTGAAGATCCTAAAGAAGAGGTAGTGGTTAAGGAAGAAGAGAAGCCTGAAGCTGTTGAGGAAGAGAAGCCAGCTGCTGATGCTGCCGAGGAGAAAGTTGTCAAGGAAGAGCCGGTGGAGAAGGCTGAGTAAATTTAAGTTGTATTAATTAGTGGGTATGTGGGGTTTGCTTGCATGTGAAGTGATCGATGTCTTTAGAATTTAGTGGTCTAAGAACTTAAATAAGGAGTAATTAGGGAAAACGAGGTGTATGGAACGAGAAATTATTGATTGGTACGGATACACCATGTCAGCGATGTATTTTCCACTCACATGTAACCATGCTAGCTTGCCATATATATGGTAGACATGCATGTTAGATCTTAGATTTTCATATATGCATTGGGGTTTGGTTGAGTTTCCAAGTTAAAAGCTAAGACCCTTTTGAATTCTATTGTGGTGCATGTATGTATGTTTGATAGAAGATCATCATGGGGATGAATGTGTTGCATTTGAGTAATAAGATCTTTACTTGGTTGATGATAATTGTGTCACGTCCAATTTCTACTCAAACAATTTTTTTTGTATATTCTTCCTAATATTTTTTCTCATCTCCTTTTCCTTTCCAGCAAATTTAAAGGTGCATCATGTGGTAGCACATCACGCCGAGAAGTGATTAAACTTTTTGAATTATTATTTATTATTTATTGTGAATTCTGGTACATGGAGAATGAGATAGTGTACATGTAAACATTAGTTATTAAAAAATATATAACTTCTGATAGCCCATGAAGTACCCTCCAAAAAAAAAAAAAAAAAAAAAAAAACCATATCCATCATTCATGTGAGCTTCATTAAGTCTTAAATCAGTCTCATTTTGTATCGAGAGAAAAAAATTAGTCTCGCTGCGCATACAAATTCATCTCACACAGAACCTTAAAATAATGATATTAGCACTTATCTTTTAACTATATAGACTCTAAATTGAATATTTTATAATATTTTCGTACTCGCATAACGACTGCAAGATTTTGAAAAAACAAGTGTTAAAATTACTGGCCTATAATTATGCCCAAAACCAAGAAGACTAATGTGACATGTAGTTCAAATGTGAAAGCGATCATGCAAAGCATATGGAAATGGAGTAGTCAGTGTAAATAATACATACGACACATTTTATCTACCATTATACACACACATCAAGTTCAACAGTTCAATTTCAATATCATTAACTATAGAAAAGCTTCCAATATAAATTATAAAGCTAGATGGTCCAGAAAAGGAAAAGCAAATCTAAACAACGTGAAGGACTCTCCCAACTTTTTTTTTTCTTGGGCATGGCCTTCACAACATTTGTCTTTTATATAAAATTCTTGGACATAATTGATCAGAAAATAGACTTCCACCAAGACCAAGGCCCAGTGGACAGATTTTATTTATATTTTTAATTTTTCCATATTTGTGTTGTCCACTTGTAGCTTCGTCTTCCAACCGCTCTAAGCCACTAACGGTTGGCTCAGGTGCTTTTTCAAAGCATCCATGGCTTCACTGCTCATGAAACCTACAGTAACCAAAGGAAGAGATGAGGTGTATGTTGCAGCAGTGCCTCTAAGAGCCACAAAAGGGCCTGCTCAGCTTCTTGCCTCTTCTGCTCACTCTCTCAATCTCTGGGATTTGCAGCATTTCATGGTTATTGTTAAACCCTCCTCACCTCCATCTCATTCTCAGGTTCTTCTTATCCCTCCAATTCTCTAGATAAGGTAGCTAGCTAGCTAGTTCGCTAATTCTTTTGGATTTTCTTGCCCGATTTTCCTTGGTTGGCTTTAATTTACTATATTTATTTGTGTTTTGCTTTGTTGGCGGCTGGGATTGGATTGGATTATATGGTAGAATTGGATTACATTGGATTGGAAATGATAACACTAATCCAATGATGTGATTGATACTACGCATGATTATGTGGTTAGATTAATTGAAATGTTCTATTACATGGCTTAGTAGGATTAGTCATACTCCAATCCAACTTAATCCCAACATTTTGGCAGGATTCATAATCCTACTACATTTGGCTTTAGTAAGATTAGACATAATCCAATCCGTGTTGCTTTTAGGCAACCAAACATTTGAATAAAATTATGAATCCTATCCAACTACATAATTCAACTTACCAAAAAGGGCCTAAGGTTTTCTATCGGGAGCATTTTTGCTCACCACTTTAACCCAAGGTGTACTCTCATCACCCTTTGCAACATTTGACACGTGTCCATGAGCATAACCATAGTTCCATAAATACAAAGTAAAAAGTTAATTATGGTTAGGCCCATAGACACGTGTCAAGTGTTAAAAAAAAATCCAACCATGATCGTTGTTTTCTTGCAAATTGAACAATTATATCAGATGTATGTTTCCTTCAATTTGCCATATGTGCCATTCTGTTTCCTTCAATACGAAAGTTTGAACTCCAATTCCATTGAGTCTCTTTTTGCAGGCCTTGGTTTTTGATTTTCAACCAAAAGATCCTGAAAACATATTTGCAGCCCTTGCAGTTCTCTCTGGAAAAGCAATACCAGGTGACCCTACAAATGTTTGAATATATACAGTTGTTATTTTGTTTCTTGGTGTTCATATGGTATTTGTTCTTTCTAAATGTTAGGAGTTGTTCTTATGAGGAAGTTGTCAAAACTCCCCAGAAGCAAATGCTGGTTTGTTGGGTCTCCCAAAGCAGGTGCCATAGATATGGCACTTGAATTCAACAAAGTCTGGGACACTAATTTGAGGGTTGGCCATCACGATTGTCGAGATTATACCAATGGTAACAATTTATCTGCCTACTGAAACATACAGTTTCTTTTGCAAAATCAGCTACAGAGCCACACTACAATTCGTTGAACAATAAGTGTTTGCTCTGTTTCAGCATGTTTGATAATATTTGTTTGTTTTTGAAGGCTTGGTCCAGTACCTAACAGGTGAAGGGTACATCCTGGAGCGTTTGAGAAGTAGTGTGCGAGATTAGCTCCTCAGTGTAGGTCACACAATGCAAGCATCCGCCCTCGATTTCGAAAGAGATAGGACCTAAGCAAGCATGCTAGCCAATTTGACCAAAAGCAATGTTCTCCGGTCTGCATGTATAATTTGTACTCAAAGTTTTGGTTTTTTTTCATTAAAAAAAGAAACAAAGGAAATACTTAATTCTGTTGAACAGTGGACGAATGTGCATTTTCTCGCCACAATTGGGTCAACAAACCTTTCCTCATTACTGTATCAAACTACCAATTCGAAAGGTTTGCTATTTGGGATCCCTCTGTAATCTCATGACACTTGGAGTGGTATGATAAAAGTGTTAAGGACTCTAGACGTATTTAACTTCTTGAAAGAGACGTATGGGCCCAATGATCTTAAAAAAGGACAGAAAGAAAATGCAAATTGAACTTTTTCACCAAAGAAAAAAAATGCAAAAGTAATTCAAAGATGGTACAATTATTAATGTATGGCAGGGCAGTAGCTGTAAGCAATATGAATCTGATGTTGATTTCATTTCATTGTTTAGAAAGGCTGTTTGATAAGTGTGGATTGATCAAAGATGGTTTTGAAGAATTTTAAGAAATCAACTTGAGGAAACATTTCAATTTCCTGAATCAAATCGATATGCAAACACTGCAACAATAACAAAGATGATCTGTTTCAATCAGCAGACTTACAGGGAAAGAGAAGCATAAACTAAAAGTCATGGATTTGAACCCTTCACATATTAACAAGGGTATGAATTTGGTTAAGTCTGCCCAGATGAACAACAGTTTGAAACCATTTTGGCATCCCCTGAAACACAAGATCTTGAAAATTTCCACCATTTGGGTCATAGAGAACTAGAGCTCTGCTTTTGTACTCCAACAAGATCTGGCCACTCCCCAAAACACACAAAACCCTCACATATCTTCCTCTGATAGCAATCTTTGAAATCTTCCATGATCTATCGACATCTTGTTTCAATGCCTTTGGCACATGGCTTGCTATGCTCAGCTCTTTGACCCAAGCTTCCTTCACACCATACTCCTTCATAACCCACATCTCCAATTTCCCAAAGCTGCAATAGAAAACTGCAGCAAGGCAGCCTCTTACAACCAGCAGATGATAATCCCACCTATTTAAGCCATCAGCCTCAGGTTTTGGGACCTCCCTGAATTGCTCATCTCCCAAGTCAAAAGAGATGAGCTTTCGTCCCGGGTGGTATCTTCTTCTCCAAGTAACCCAGTGAAGCCTTCCATTGACCAAGACCTGTGCAGGCCAGTGATGAAGGTAGTGAGATGTTTTGCCTATACTTCTCCAATTGGAGCTTCCCAGAGTGAGAACTTGAACTTCTGATTGTGGACGATAGACTCGAAATCGATGCCATGAGCCCCTATTTGCATTCCTATAATAAACTATCTTAACCACCTTATATTCCTTAGTAATTGGATGGAACCCAAATCCATAAATCACTTCTTGATTAGGAAATTGAATTGACTTGGGCAGCTCTCTATAATCCCTAGTGAATGGATTGTATATGTAAAGTGCATCATTGTATAAAGAATCAGACAAGCATAGCAAACCATTACATGAGCCTACCACATCAAACTCAGGCATTAAACCACAGAAAGGTGTGTGGATTTTTTTCACTATTTGTGCCTCTTTGCCACAATGATCAAAAGGGTAGGCTACAAAACAAAGATGGTTTCTGATGGGATAATCACAGTGAAAGATTAGGCATAGATAACTGTTCTCATCAGCTGTGTTGGAGTTATGAAAATGATCAAGAGATTCAAGATTATGTTGGTCTTGAGCTAAATTGCGCCACGCTCGGCATACATACCTGAATTGCACAAGAGATGAAAAGGGCAGCCTTGAAATTATGTCGGCGACAATTTCATATGGTAAATTCTCCATGCCAAGTACTGGTTGATCTTCTCTTTGGCTGCTCCTCCTCCTCCTCTTGCTCATCTGCAGTACAGAATCTGAGTCCATGGTTTAAGATGAGCTGTATTCTAAGGGAAGAGATAGGGTCATATAAGAGTAGAGAAAGTAGAAGATTATTATACTTTGTTTTTAGATGTATTTGATGGGATGGATTAAGTATTCAAAGGGACGGCAACTACAAGGGAATAGTGGTATATAAGATCCAAAATTGAATAATGCACTTGGAGAAAAGTTGGGTTTATCTTTGGGAAGAAAAAGTGATGGTCCTGGCAATCCCCACCATTCAATTTCAAGTGCAAAGTCATGATTTACTGCAAAAAAAATGCAAATTTATTGAATATAGCGCCATGCCAATGGATCCATGGCCCTACTGATGCTGACTCAGGAACAAGAAAGTCTTCTATGACAACCAAACAGAGCCTCTTTACCACTACTTTGGCTATTGGTGTAGTAGAATTAAAAACAAGCAAATACCTTTCCTCTCTCTCTCTCTCTCTCTCTCTCTCTCTCTCTCTCTCTCTCTATATATATATATATATTAAAACATACAGTTATAAAGTTAACAACGTATCTGGCAGGAGTTGGTTTAATCTGGTGGAGTTTCGGCCTTTAGGCCTATTTTAAAGAGTACTTAGGGTGCTCGCAATTCAAACTCATTACATCTAAAGTCTCTCTCTGTTAACAAAAAGGGAGAAAAAAAAAAGAGAAGAAAAGAAAGGAACCATACTTACTTTGTGGTCCACTTCCACAACTTTTAATAGAGAGAGGCCCAATACATCAGCCCTCCAACCAAAACAGCCCAGGAAACAAAGAAACAAACCCGAAAAGTAACAGAGCAGACCAATCAAGCAATCTTAAGAATCTTAAGACACCAATGCATGGTTAAAAGAAGGATCCTTGGTTAAGCTCTTTTGTTTTACTTGATGTCCAACCAGCTTAAAATTGAATCAACTCCATAACCAGCTTAAAATATACGTATTTATATTCACTTGTATGTGAAGATGAAGCTGGCGAGCATAAATTTTATGATCACTAATCATTGAAATTTTGAAAGGCTACAACACAACTACTCCAATTCCTTGGTGGGGTGGGTGCAACAGCACCAGCTACAACATTGCCACCGCATATTGGGTTTAATTCGTTCATTTTTATCAACTGAAAAATAAAAAGGGAAAACAGAGAACATGCTTCCCCTCTGTCCTCCAAAGCTTCTTAGCTCAAATCTTTCTGGAAAAATCATTGGAAATGCTTGAAGTTATAATGAATGTAAATCCTACCGTATGCGATGTCTTACAATATTTAGGGGTTCAAATCCAATCCACTGGACAAAACAAAATGTATTGAAATTAATACCTGATATCAGAATGCTGTTTATGTTTTTCATGTTTACAGAAAAAATTCTACAGAGAACAACAAATATGAATACAATCTCTAGGATACATGTTGACACCTACAAAAACTCCAAAAGCAAAAAAGAAAAATCAACGACAATTAACAAACCTACAATCAATCCTATACCAATTTGTAACAAAGCCCAACAACCCAAATGTATCTTCTAGCTAAAAAAGAAAGAAAAAAAAAGAATTCATCCTCCTCAAATCAAGCACCACAATTTGCCAAAATGCTGTGACAAAAAAATTGTGCGCATCCGATGAATTTTATGAGAACTGTGCAGCAAGCAATGAATTTGATATATCTTCCACAATGTACCCAGTAGCAGCCAAAACCCCTCTGCATATTAGCTGAAAATCCAACATAAAAAGGCTCTTCTAAAGCTGCAATCTTTGGAAGCTCGCCTCCAAGAACCAACCAAACAATGAACCGAATGGGAACCAGAAATTGAAAACTCTCAGAAAAGGCCGAACAATACCGAAAAGCCGAGGACGATCAGCCAAACTATGTGAACCAAAAGCAGCGCTTGGGCAGAATGGGGGGCAGAGCCCCCACTACCCACCTCACAAAACCCTAATTTCGCCACCTTGACCCCAGCGCATTGGGCATCTTGGCAGCCACACCAGTATGTCACGCCGTCGACGCCGCAGACCGGGTCGGGTCGGAAGCAATTGACGGGGCATAAAGATGGTGACCGGATTGACCCGGCACAGGCATCGGCAGGTTCGGACTCGGAGGGCAATCGGATGATGGTGGATTCGGTTTGGAGTTCAGATCGGACGGTGGGGAAGGAGCAGAGGACGATGAAGAACGCGAAGAGGATTAGGGTAAAGAAGGAAATTAGGGATTTGGGGAATTGGGTATCCATGATCGAATGAAAGATGAGATCTTTGAGAAAAGAAAAAGCAGCCCAAGTAGCCAACCCTCTCCTGAAGCTCTGAACCTTCCCCCAAATTCAAGAAAGCCTGGAGCTTTTTCCCCAAATTCGAAGTTGCGCTTTGGGGGTTTTCTCAAATTTGAGTTCACGACTGGAATCGAATATGAAATTGCTTTGATTCGGGGAGAGTATAATTGGAGAAAAAATAGGGCAAAATTGAGGAAGCCCTAATTTTGAGGTTGAAGAGGAAAGAAGGGGAAGGAAATTAGACACCTGGTTGACGCGTGCTTTTCATTCTCTAGAAGGATGTGGAAGCGTCAAAAGGTAGTTTGGATTTTGGGCAGTGAACGTTGGAATAGGGCCAAGCTGCCAGCCTTTTGCCTTCTTCTTGTTCATCTGCTTTGGTCTTTGTGTTATTTTTAGTCTATTTTTTATAAAAAAATTTAAATAGTTAAAAACAAGTTAATTTAAGTTATTTTTAGTTGAAAACAAGAAAATTTAATTTAAACTTTGTTTTCATGGTTGCCGACCTTGGACTTTACAGAATACTATTCAATATTTTTGCTTTTCTATGTTATTTTCATACCTTTTTAATGCGGATTTGCTTCTACTCTTCCTAATCCATATTGGATTTTCTAAGTTGTTTCAGATTTTATTTCCAATTTTTTTGTTTTTGAGTCTTTTCTTACCTTTTTCAACGAATTTACTTCTACTTTTATCATCTTCCTAATTAATATTGGATTTCCAAAGTTGTTCTAGATTCTATTTGCAAGTTTGTTATTTTCTATGAGAATAATGTTAGAGTGACTAGGTTTAGGTTAAGGAGACCACCATATAGTATAAAATTTTTATTATTTATATTTGTTGAAATTTTCGTAATTTATTGTTTTAATTCCTACACAAAAGCATTTTTAATAGATCTTTTAAAAAAAGAAAAAAAAAACTTGATGACCATGTATATTGTGTCCTTCATACAGTACACCTTGATTAAATTGGTGAACGAAAATATGTCCCATATTATTTTATAAGAGTCCGGTTTTGGACACCCTCTTAGTTTTGATGTGGCTTCACCTTCCCCTAAAATTATGTCATGCTTAATCATTAATTATTTCTTACTCACTCGGTCGAGTTAGCTAGTGAAATGAAAAAGTATTTCCCTTCAATAAATAACATTTTAATTAGAAAAGTACTAGTTGTCTGTATATTTTTTTTATAAAAAAAAAAAAGAAAAAAAAAGTAGGCTTGTTATCAAACATGGTGTAATGTAAAGTGCTCAAAAAAGAAAGAAATTAATTACTTTTTTTACCCAAAAATAAATAAATAAATAAATAAATATATCAAATTAGCTAATTATCTTTCTTTTTTTCCTTTGCAATTACTCCTTGTTTTAAGAGTCCCATTTTGGTTTTGACCCCAAACCCATATCACACACAAGAAGGAAACATGAAAAGAAAAAAAAAGGAAAAAAATTTATTGTTCCCACAGTAATAAGGAAAGTAAAATAATTTTCCTGGTCAAAGGCAATTTCCTACTTGGTTTTTGTATCAGAAACAGAAACAAATCACCACCAAATTGGTGTATATATAGAAGCATATCAAATTAAAACCATGAACATAATTTTATTTGTGAAGCAGGGCTTTGTCTAATTAAATTAATTCAAGAAAGCATTATGAAGCTGGGCAGGCCAATCATCCCTTACAATATTAAAAATAATAATAAATCTCCTCTGCTTCTTCTTGGCAATGGCAGCAATGGGCTTCATCACTTCAGCCCTGCTGAGATTGAGGTGTCTCAAATTCTGCTTGAGATGGCTACACTCATCTATGAATGTTCCAATCAGAATATGAAGCATGGGAAGAGTCAAGACCAAGCTGAACTGTCGATGGTTCATGATCATGGCCGCCGTCACCATCGGACGGCTGATGTTGATGTAATCAATACTAATCGAGTTGTATTTGATATCATTCCTGATCTCAACGTGCCTCTTTCTCTAGAGGAGGAAGAATCGGCTGCGGTGGAACAAGGGAAGACTCTAAATTAGATTTTTTTTGAGTAAATTTAGGTTTTACTCATAAAAAAACTTTCACTTTTGGAAAAAGCCAAAGCTTTTTCAAAAAAGACAGAAAAACCTCTCAACTTTCAAATCAAAGACATGCAAATGTAAAGGATTCCTTAGGAAATCAAAAAATAAATAAGGGCAATTTTGTCTATTTTGGCTTCTTTTAAAAAATTTCTCTCTCCTTTGGGCTTTTCCAAAGTCTCCCATTTTTTTTTTTGAAATTAGAGTAGATTGATGGGCTACTAATGTCCTTTTATGTTGTTGTTTGGATTATGTGTTCATGAATTAATAGAGTAAATGTTGTTTCATATCTACTATCTCCACTTTTTAATCTTCCTCAGATATATATGATTTTTGAAATAAAAACGATAGATTCCATTTATAATTTAGACATATGTGATTTTGAACGTTCAACATAAGTATACAATTAAGAGAAGCAAAAAATCGGTGTATGCATCAATTACTAAAAATTTGGCTAGCAAGAAAAGAGATTGTAACAACAAATTTGTAATATTTGACCCTAGTTTTGAGAGTACGTCTATAGATAGTTTCATGGTTTGAATTGTTTAATGATCCTTTCCTATTAGGGACATAAAACTGTCTTTTAATGTTGTCTAAATAGATGGTGATTTGTGAAGTATCGTGTTATAATATAAGTGGATAAGAAGATCGATATATATGTCATGAATTTAAGGAATAGAAATAATGAATAGATACATATGATATACCATAAATAGCATGATAACATCATGTAACGGTGTAACTAACACACATAAAAACCACTCATCCCGAACATCATTCGGACCTTCTCACGTTCCTTATCATCCTTGTCCCTCCAAACATTTGCTCCCTAAATCTTGTTTCCGAAACTTTCGTGAAGTCCTCTCTTGTTGGTTCTTCACTTTTAGTGATTTAACAACATTGACTTGAAGACTAATAAAAAAAACACACCAAGAGCTGTTGAAAGAGACATGTTCTAAATACTCTACATGGTTTTGATATTTTTATTTCTGAATGGTATGCCCAAAGCATGTGTTAAAAACAAACAAGAAGTGACCACCATTATAATTGCTTTTTGAACACAAACAAACAAGGAGTGGCCTTTATTTACTTAAAAGCAGAAAGTGACTAGATATTTCAAAGGGTTTTAATTTTTAGTTTTTCTGGCTTGATTTTCTTTTTAAAATAAGGGATTCTCTTCAATTCATGGCTTTGAATTTGTATATACTGGATGTGCTTGGGACCTTACCATCATTAATTAAAAGACGGCATAGCTTGACCCATTAGCCATTAGATGGGTTGCCCACTAATGTAATTTATGTATTTCTAAGGGTCCTCTATGAATTGTTTTTCAACGATTTAAATAATCTATTTTTTAAGGTCTATATTTATATATCATTTTTGTAAAAAACTAGACAAATCGGAAACTATTTTAACATCTAATTGTGTCCTACAAAATCAATAAACATGGTGCTTCAAGAAAGTACTAAAATTTCAATAATTCAATTGAGTGGTCAAATGATATCAGATTGAGTGATTTTTTGTGGGGATAATCTTTGAATGAATATCTACAAAATAGACGATTTGGATGAGTGAAATACAATACGAAAATGGACCTTATAAGGATGTCCCTTAACTAAGTTTATTTGAAGAATTCTTCGATAGAAGCTCTATATATATACATATATATAACTTAGATATATAGATAAATTAAGAAGGCAAAAGGGGTGGGGATATGTTAAAATTTTGATTTAACTCTATAAATCCCATAAACATAGTTTGTTGAATGTGCATGCAAAGTGCGTTGTTTGAGTACTTGCCGACCACCAAGAATAATTAATTGGATTAATCCACATTATATTTAAATGCAAAAACAAAAATAAAAAAATATTGTACAATGTTGGAAAGATTTTTTCTCCAGAGTTTTGACAAAACGTAGGTCAAAAGTGGAACTATGAGTAAGGACTTGTTCTAGACCTACTTTGCGCGTTTAACCCAACACCAAAACTTGAAAAAGATTTGATGAAAGATCGATAGCCATCAATTAGGAGACCAACTTCTTAGATATGTACGTAGGAATTAGTAGGCAATATTCCATACCTTTTCTTTAATGGCACTTGACTTTGACCTTCATATACTCATCCCTGATCAGCTCCAAACTCCATTACGACTAGGTATTTTTAATTATATACTTTAGAATAATTGGAGATAATAATGTGGTATGCTTCCGCACTAGTGATTCTAGTGTGTTCCTACAAGTTAAATAGAGATTGAAGATAATATATACAATGGGAAATTCATTTGAGAAAAAACATAGAGTATTACAAGTAGGGAAATGTTCTATTATTACGATAGTAAATTCTTAAATATTCTCAATGTGACATAAATAAAGTATCGTTATTATTATATCTATATGATCGAAATTTACCAACCAATCAGTTAATTATTTCCCGGTCATTTTATCATTTTTCATGACTAAATTTACCAAACAACAAATTTATTTACTTTTTCATTTGTTGGTTGTGAAACTAATTTGAGTATATGGAGGTTCATGAACTTCCTCATGTTATATATTTTAATTAGTAATATGGACCTAATTAATCACTTTTTCAGTCAACCACTAGTGGATTAATAATTTTGTTCTTTTCCTAGAGGATGCTAGCTCCAAAGATAAAAAGAATATGTGGGAAAACACCGTCTGGTTTTGATTCTTTCACGAAGGTGTATAAATCGAACTGTGGGCAGTAGCTTAGCTAAAAGACAAAATGGCATGTGTGACACTAATGGTCATGCCCACGATCTAAAGGGCGAGATATGATTAATTCTTGTCTAAACGTGTCGTTGTGATTTATAATCTATTATAATTAACGTAAGTATTTGTTTTTAATTAACAACGGATAACGTATAAATTAGTATCGATATTCAATGAATCTTTTATGTACATTGATCGAACGATTGAGATCACAACATATTGAATGATTGACATGATATTAGGGTCTTTGTAACACCAAAAATATGCTATAGTATTTGATTCTCTCCCTACATAGTCCAAGTCCGGGGACCCAACTGATAGCTAGGAGACTTCCTTAATTATGCATCATTCATCGTGATAAATATGTGTTTTGCATCCAAAGGAATATAGGGTTGAAGTTGAGTTGTTATCAAATGGTTGAAATTCTCTCATCATGAAATGATTGGTACCCGTGATCTGATTTGATACGATCTGTAACTCACTTTTGTGTCTCGAGCCTGTTACACATTTATGGGACCCCCCCCTCATTTTGTACCAAATGAACTGTAAAGCTAGGTTAAAATTAAAAATAAAAAAGAAAAAAAGAAAAAAGAAATCCTCCTTCTGTGTGTGCTAAAAATATATGTGTGCTAAATCAGCCCAAACATGATGGCTTTAAATTAAAATTTTATTGTGTACATAATTAGGCAGGTTTGCTGGAATGTTGGCCTTGATATTACATTACGGTACCCCACAAATATATATTATAAATATAGGTAAAATAAATGAATAAATAAATAAATATATGTGAATGTGAATGAAGAACCTTATAAAAAGCACTCACTCACTACATAAACCTTTGTGATAAACACTAGCACTAGCAACTCCACCACCAGCATGCCATTATAAAAAGCCACATAGAAAAGGTTTGGCCTCCAAGAACCCTTTCCTTCACTTCACACCCAAATTCACAACCAAATTCATTCATTCATTCATTCTCAGATTCGAGCAGAGCAAGAACTCCGGTGGTGACTCGAAAGATGTGGCGTGGGCTGGCAACAATGAGGCAAAATCTCCAGAACATAAGGAAGAGCCCCAGAGTAGCAGATGAGAGCATGGTGATTGGAGGTGGGAACCTAGCAGAACTGCCAATTTTTGCAGGACATGGTCATCAACATCAAATGGATAGGAGATCTTCATCGCGCGTACGTTGGATTAAGGGGTTTTCGGTGTTGTACAGTGTTGTGCTTGTGCCATTTTCTGCGCTCTCTTGCTTTTCTCAACCTGATCATGTTCTTGGTGCTGATGGGGTCTGGGCATCTGGTGAATTTGCCCAGATAACAGAGATGAATCACCTCATGGTAAGTGACAGCATGCGCTATGCCATCTTGATGTAAAAAAATAAAAAAGAAGAAGAAGAAAATCAATTTAAGTTAATTATAACAATTGTAGCAGATCTTGTTTTTGCAGCAGTGTACTAATTTGCATGGATGGCAGTAGAGATAGCCAACTTTTAGATGGTGATCCATGTAAAAATGTTTCCCATAATTTTATCAATGATATGTTGGTGAAGTAATACTACATGTATTATATATATCATGTATGAATTGAGATTTAATTTCTTTTCATTATTTTATCTTTTTTTTATTGTCTAAAAATTGTGGAATTGCATTCATAATTTAGTAAAAAAAAAAGCCACTAACCACAAAGGGCCGTTACAATAACGAAGCGATCTAACATCAAAATTAAGACAATTTATTGCCTCCACTAACGATCACTTACGATTGAATAAACTCGGACATACGCATTCCAACTAAGATTGTTTGAATATTTTATTTAATAAATTAAAGAAAGTGATGATAAAGGCACTTTGTTGTCTGCAGTACTCTTGTACTGGTAATTGCTTAGTGTGGAGGAGGAAAGGACAACTTTTGGCATATAAACAAACATTCTGTTCACTCATTTTTGTAAAAGTCCAAGGTTTTTTTTTTTTTTTTTCTTTCTACTTCTGTTAAGTGGTTGGCTAACATCACATGGTATTAGAACTCTGGTTATGGAGGTGGAGTTTGAGATCAAATTCTCAACACTGCTTCTTTGGTAAATTTGCAAGGTGTATATTATTGTGTAGCATCTTCTCAAAATAAATTGAAATAGGAAACGGAAAACTGCAAAGAAAAAGAAAGAGCAAAATGAGTTATGGAAAATTTTGTATACATGAAAATAAAAGAAAAAGGAAGAATACTTATTATAAAAAAAGAACAAAAGGGATCAATGCTTTACATACAAAACAAACCAAACAACTAGGCGGAAAAGCAACATGATCCTTCGGCCAACCCATCAATTTTTGGTCCAACTTATGGGAATAAATTCCATCGTTTACCTTCATGAACCCATACCTACCTACTGCTATCCACAAAACCTTGTTTTTTTTGTCCCCTTCTACTGGGAGATTTATCAAATAAAATTATTTGAGGGACACCCTTTAGGGTCCCTTATAAATTTTCTTTCAATGATTCAAATAATCCATTTTTTAAGTCTACATTCATAGATCATCCTTGCAAAAAATTAGAAAAATCAGAAACCGTTTCGACATCCAATTGTGTCATACAAAATCAATGAACACGGTGCTTCAAGAAAGTACTAAAATTTCAATAATTCAATTGAGTGGTTAAATGATAATGGATTCAAGTGATTTTTTTTTATGGAGATGATTTTTAAATGAATTTTGGATTAGTGAAATACAATACAGAGTGAGCCCTACATAGGTCTCCCTCAATTGAAACTTACTATATATATAATATTTATTTTATTTATATTTATATATTTTAAAGAGTTGAATGAAATAAATACAAGGTTATGAGGATTTAGTAATGATGAGGGGAGCATATAAAATTGGGTTGAAGTTACCAAATTAGAGAGGAAAAGAGAGGAAAAGAGAGTAAGAATGTGGCTTGGTTTTTGTCCATAAAATTAAGTGGGAAACAAGGATAAAGTCAACTGCTCCCAACTTCTGCACGTAATTTGCTAGTCTTTATGGGAAGTGGGAACTTATGTGTACTAGTAGTGCATTGGCGGTCACCGCCATCCCTACAATTTAGTATAACTTAAATCATTTGTTTTAAGATTTTTTTATTTTCCTTTCTCTGATCATTCCATTTTATTCACAGCCACACAAAAAACATGCAGCCACTCTCATTTTATTTTAATGTGTATGTGTATTTATCTATATATATAAAGCATAAGGCAGAGAATGGTGAAACATTCAAAACACCAGAAAATACCTTTGGATAATGCAAACATTAAGAATTGAAATTATTAATTAAATGAGGATAATATGATAAATTCACACTTTTTATATTAAAAAAATAAACATAAAAAGAATAATCAGATAATGGATCCTATTTTTATGGACCACAACTACCCATTATCTTTTTTAATTCTAAAATAAATTTAAAGTTTTAAAAAAAAAGCCTCTCGCAGGTGCGGAAGCGCGTGCAGATAGGCTAGTATATGTGATGGCCGGATGATGTCTTCTTGTCAGATATATTTGTTGTGGAAATTTTAATATGAGCAATTCATTTTACTAATGTTTCAGATTTGAGTTTTTCTATTTAAATCCCGCACTTTTCTTTGTTTATCATATATTCTAAGTTTATCTCAATTTTTAATTTAAATTTTCACAATTTTTAAGAAAACCCCACTATCTTCCCAAACTACCCCTACATATACATCCAGCAGAAAAATAAATAAATAAAAAACTCCTCAACCTCATATTACTTAAAGAGATAAAAACAATGTTGTCAAATGTGTAGCAATATTTTATTATTTAAGGTTTGTTTGTGAAGAGAAGATGATAGTGTAGTAAGTTTCTTGGATTGAAAGAGAAGAGTAATTTGGCAATAGGGTGTAGAGGAGTTTGTTTGTTTTTCTAAAACTTAATATGAAGAGTGGTGAGGTGTGTGTATAGATGTACATGTTAAGTATTAAGTTGGACGACCTTTTTTGTCTTTTTACATATTGGGGTGAACAAAGAAAAGTACGTATGATAGTTATACTGCGTATGATAGTCATACTGCGTTATTAATTCATGTATTATTACATAAGTGAATTGATATATCACATTACAACACAACCATCATCACGAAAATCTTGTAGTGTTGATGGTGAAATCTGGTTGAAGTATATATGCTTGGTATAGGTCTAGCTAGGTGATCACTAACTAGAAAATCTTGTCGAACACAACAATGTCTAGTTGGAGTGATACTTTTGGTATCGGCGAATGACCCTTCGATGCTTAAAACAATACAACGATTACATAGGCATGACATTTTTGTTTTGTCAATCGATCTACATGTTTAAAAAGAGAGAGCATGTAGAGGAACCAAAGTTAATGCTGAAGGTAACTATCAAAGAAAGATACGATTGTTAATAATCACCAAATAGAAAAGAAAAAGAAAAATTAACATGCAATGCAACAAAAGTACTTTCCAATGCTCTTTAAAGTTATCTTATCTTTTGCTTAATGAACACGATTTTGAGGTGCTAAGAGCTCCAATCATCTCACAACTTGTTCACACTTTTTATGCACACTGAAAACGACACGAGAATAAAGTAGATTATCAAGGAATGATGGAAATAATTGAGTCTCGACAGTGACTAATTTAGCTACTTGCGCTTGATGGAAAATACAATAAGGCAAGCCAGTTTTTTCTTTTTGCTTGTAATCAAATTTTTTACTTTTCCCGGTGGCATCAAAGATTGTGATGTTGTTGCCTTGTTGACATTTTGTTCACAAAAGGTTTCTGAATTGTACAAGCACCTGCCGACACTTAGATTAGTTGGTTTTGGCTCTGATTTAATCATTGTTACTGTATCTCAGTATCAGTATGTGATATGATTCGACTTCAAATCCTCCATATGAGCAGCCAAATCTAATTTAAAAACCAATACTTTAATTACTAAAAGTGGTGGAAGATTCTGGTGTTAATTGTTGAAGAACATAAAGTACCACATTGGAAACTTGACTAAATGAAATACAATATATAATGAATGATACCACTACTAATATCACGCATTTTATGATCAAAGCCCACATTTATTAGACTTAGTTCGGTGGTTGAGTTAGGGACAATATCGGTGTCGATTTGTTTGGTCCAAGCAACAAGTGCTTTGCCCAACATTCCACTATACATGTAGTTGTGTGTGAACTCAGATTTCTGCTTATGTTTTGCGTACTGAGCTAAAAGATTGTTGGCTGGCTATACTGTGCTTCCATGATTTTCAGATCCTTGGCAACTTTCTCAATAGATTAGTTGGATCACATAATTTTTGTAACCACTTTAAAAATCTTGCTGTAACTTCAGATATTATTGATGATGGATGATGATTTACATACACAATTACAAAGGATTAGGACAAATGTATCAGTCCTGAATGATAGAGCAATTACATCAAAAACAGACAGTTGATCGAGGAGAGCGACTGCGGAGATTATATCTTCCAGTACACGAAGTGATTGCATATAAATTATCTCCAACTTCTTCTTGCAGATGGTTGGGATCCTTCAAGTTCTCAATGCCATCTGGTACATCTTTGTCAACAAATGTAGACCAATCGGATTCATCATCTGATTCCCATTCCAACTCTGCGTTTTTTCGTAAGCTCATAACCTCCTCTGTTAGAACTTGTAGCATATCGTGGTTCAGCCTTCCATAGTCCCTGAAAATTTCAAACACATACATGTTAAATGCAAATCATAAAAGCAAAAACAGAAAGAAAAAAAAAAAAACTAATTTAAATCTTTACTGAGTTCTTTTTCACTTACTTGTATCTGATATAAGCAACTATTATCCGAACTGCGGCATACAGCGCAAAGAAGTTCCTCAATATATTGACCCACCGAGTCTGTTGCTCTATTCCATTTGTTGTAAATCTCAGGACTGCAAGTTCAAGCAGGAATATAATCGATAGACCAATGTAGAGCTCACATCTCACAGTGGAAGTTTGCTTTGTGCTGGTGGACATGTAGAGGACAAACATTGACATAGCATAAACAAAGAAAGCTTTCATTGACCGCGATTCGAGCAACAAGGCATTGTGCAAGGCGAATAGCCTGTCCAAAGCAACAAACATGGTTGCCTGCTTCTGCTCAAAAGCTTCCTGTACATACATAAAAGGGAGTGTTTTTATGAGGATCATAAAGTTATTACAAAGACTGAATTAGCTAGAATGCAGCATAAAGAAATAGTTACCTGAGCTGACAATATGGATTTTGAATTTTCGACTAGGTGGTCATGTGCTTTTTGAATCTGGTCCTGTCGTTGAAGAAGCTCTTCTTGTTGTTCACGGCCAAATGTAGCAAACTGTTGCAAAATAACCCTGCATTTTTAAAACAGAGAGTTAATAACATACAGCTTGATAGATGTTTTGAAATTATTTTTACTAACATGGCAATTGCAATGTGTCTTACCTGCTCTCTTCTAGAGCTTGGGATTGAAACTTAGTTAGTGACTCAAGGCCATCAAGAGCTTCAGATTGCCCATGTAGAAGTTCCTTTTGCTTTTCCAAGGAAATCTCTGCTACATTCCCAATATCATCAGCCTTGCTTTGCAGCTTGCTCATCTTTGTAGACATGGCTTCTCCAACTATGCCTATCTTCTTCTCTATTTCAACAGTCTCATCCTGTAAGCTGTGTATTCCTTTACCTAGAACATGATAAGACTCATGAACCATTGCCATCCCCTCTTCCAATTTTTCCTTCATTTTGTCCTGCCCCATCTGCAATTCTAACTGAGAGGCTGCAATTTTCTCAGATTGCTCAAACATCACCTCTGACTGCTTCATTATGCCACCAATTTGATCACTCACAGTCTTGGAAGTCTGAGCCACTTCTTGTGTTTGTTCGTCGATTGAATTCAAAGACTCGTGGATATATTTTGAGCCCTCCAGCAATTTCTCTGATTTCTCTGCTATGGTTTCTAATTTCTCCTCTGCATAATCAGATGACTTTACCAATTCATTCACCAACTTCTCTGTTTGACGCCGGAATATATCAGACCTGCAAAAAGAAAAGAAAACACACAACCGCAATTCAAGTTAAGATTAATATTCTTCATGTTTTGACACTTACTGGGTTAAAGAGAAAAAAATTATACTCAACTGTAACTGATGGCAAATGGAGTTGGTTTCCAGATAGAATTCGCGATACGCATGAATTGCATTGTTGTCCAATTTTTCAAGGCAAGCTTTCATGGGAGAGCCTGCAGGGCATCTAGGAAAAGGGGGTCTGCCAGAGTCCTTTTGAAAGCAATTGCTAAGATCCCAAGCAAATCTCTTCCTCTTGTCATTGTCGTCGGCGGCAATCTCAGAACATGCTGCAAATATTCCTTGGTAAGCATCATGCCAACAAGATTTAGAGCCAACCAGTTTTCTTCTAGCGTTGTTGAGGCGCTCAATCCCCCTTTCATCATTGAGAGCATCCATGGAGAATTCAGCAGCAACATCACCAGATATTTGCAGATTTTGTCCAGGGTTATGGCCGGCCTGGCCAGAAGAAGAAGACCAAAACCATGACATACAAGACCTTGACAGAGTTAAGAAGATCAACAGGAAAAGAAGAGACTTAGGTTGGCCCATTTGAATTTCTTTCCTAGCAAAAGATGTTCTTCAACTTTCTCAGTCAATCACCAATGTTCAGTAACCTGCATTACAATTCCAAATAAGACATTCAGTACCAGAGAATAACATAACCTCTATGGCGCTTGCTAGAAATAGAAACCAATCGAGAGATTTCAATAAAATTGGCAGAGTTGGGAAAAAAGAAAAATCAATGAATTCCTTATTTAGAGTGCATTAAAAGAAAGCAAGAAAAGAATAAAACCAATGCAGATAAACAAAGGTACCCATAAATTTATTTCTCATAATTGCGTCAAGAATTTTGTTTATATGATCAGAACAGTACAGGGTATGATGATTTTCAAGTAATTAATCTGCACCCATCAGAATGCAATTAGACCACATATTCAGTCCAATAAAAATTACATCCACCACATAGCCCAGAAAAAAAAAAATCATCTTGGCTTTCAATGCACCAGATATTTACTTATGTATACTAATTAATCCAGGCCTCCTTGATTAACTTTTTTTTCTTCCTTCAATTGACATCCTATTTGTATATTCCTCTGCCTTTTCAGGTTTTTACAAGAACAATGCACATGCCCTCCCAAGTAGATAAATAATTATAAGAAAAAAGAAAAGAATAAAGATTAAAACTTTTCACCTTCTCACACAGCTATAATTAAAAAGGAAAAATTAAAAGTCTCTGGTAAAAGTTCACATAGCTTTCAATATAATCATATGAACACAAACAAGAACATTAACAGAGAAAATGAAATTAAGAAGAAACACAAAGACAGAACCTTAAAGAGAGAGAGAGAGAGAGGCCTTACTTGGAGAATGCTAAGAGGAGTCGCTGTGGTTTTGCGATGAAGTGCTCTGTTTGTGTGTTTGTTTTGGACTGTTGGGTTGTTCATGCAATAAGGTGGTGACTTTGAGAGAAAGAAACGGCCTCCACGCGTATTTATAAGAGGGAGACGATGCTGTCGTTTTGGAAACGAAACATGAACAAAACAAAAGGAAAAAGGCCAAAAGAACAACCAAAACATCCAATAGGCAATTGCCACGTAGTTCTAGATAGGCACTTCATATTCCCTTGGGAAAACATTGTACCGTTGGCCCATTTGAACTAGGAAGTCCACCGACCCAAGACAAAAGATTTGCCTTCCAATTAATTAAGAATTTTTCCTATGCGTACAAGGGCTTCTCAATAGGCCCTAAAATTTGATCCACATATCCAAAGTCCGCACAATACTATTTATAAAAAATAAAAATAAAGAAAAACCATTACAAATAATCTGACATAATTTTTGTTTTAATTTATTTAAAACTTAAAAATGTATTTTCTTTTTAAAACTTCAAACATAATCCTTTAGGCATTTCATGACCAAAAATGGGGGAGAATGATGTGTGTATGTTAAACTAGTTTTGTTTTTAATGGTAATTTTTTTTTTTTTTTTTTCCCAAAGTTAAGAAGAGAGAGGAAGGATTTCTCACACACACACACACACACAAAAACAGGGTATCATGGAGGTTCGAAACTAAGACTACTAGTCTGCAAGGCAAGATCCTTTTCAACTCGGCTACAACCCGTTGACTTTTTCATGGTACTTTGACCGTATGTTTTTATCTTATACTTTGCACTTCATACCACACGTGGTTCATTGGTATATTAGTGTTTATGAGCTTTCCGTTTGAAGTTTTTCATCGAAGCTTCATTGGATATTGAGTCTGATTTATCAGTTGACTTGACTAGTTTTTCTTTCCAATGAGGTTTTTGTACTAAAGGGGGAGATTGTTAATGTAATATTTTTAATTGGGATTTGGTTGGTTTAGATTGAGGCATGAATCTGGGTTAATAACGAGGGTCATGAAGAAGATGGAACTTATTGCAATGCATAAAATAAAGATCGATCAATCTCAATTTGAACTTAGAACACTTTCCATTATGTACCTAAAAGGGCAAAACCTAATAATAATTCAGAGCAAAACTTTTTGAACTATACTATTCCCAAAACAAAACATAAACACAGGCAATCTATCTAGAGAGAACATTAGCACGATTTCTTCTACTTCTCAGACTAAAAGGATTGGTAGCACAAGCAAGAGGATTTGCCACTCTAGTAAACTGAGGCTTCACATAAGCACATAGAGAGGTAAGAGGCCCTTTGTCTCCACTGTAAGTGATATCAATATCTTCCAACCCTACATTCTGGCATGGTAATTTTCTACTGCACATAAGCTGTACAGCAACTGGTGTGGCAGAAGTGCCCTTAATGTTGACGAAGGTGATGCGGCTGATCTGGACTGTAGATGGAGCCTTCTGTGCACACTGGCTATATGGGCAATACTGTTGGTCAATGAAGATAGGGTTTCCTACATTGACCATGGCAATATCTTGAAAGTGAATATGTGTGGCAGTGCCAAATGCAGGGGAGCCAGGCCACGTTTTGATTCTCAGACCATTTTGTGTGTTAGTCAGGGTGCAGTTCTTGACTATGACTCCGGCCACGGGGTCTTCGCTTTGGTATTTTCCTAGACTTCCGATGCTTATACCGTGGCCTGGTCCACAAATAACGTTGGTCACGATGATTCGCTGGCTTCCGTCACCAAGAGAGATGCAATCATCCCCAGTGCCGATGGTTGTGTGGTCGATGGTGATACCATATGAGTGCCCGATATGAATTCCATCCGTGTTTGCGCTGTCTTCAGGCGCTGTGATGGTGACATGTTGGAATGTGACATTGCGACATCCAAAAACATTGATGTGGAAGTGTTTGCTGTCAAGAGAAGTTATGTCATGAATCATGGCATTTGTGACGAAATCCAACCTCAGATTCTGCATTAGGCAAACAGAACAAGCATTAGAATTTAGCAACATATATTTATAAACTGCAATGGTATCGAAGATATAAATAACAGCAAGGATTGATCGAAAGAACTTACAATAGCATCAGTAGCTTTGCAGTATTTGTTTTTGTGGCAATTGTTTTGGCCATCAAAACTTCCACCGCCATATAAGGTGAGCCTGTCCACGTATTGAAAACCAACCCAAGTATCCTGCTTTGTGAGATATTTACTGTCCAATGGAGCCTTGAGGTTGCCTTGAACTTGAACCTCAATAGGAGCCTTGCAAGGACCTTGCAAAATTGCTCCTCTCAAATTATATGTCCCCTTTGGAATAACAACTTTAGTTGGCCAAGTTGATGCACAAGCATCTCTCCAAGCATTGGCCAAAGCCTGGGTAATGTCAGAGTTTGGCTTTCCTCCATATGCTGCACTTGTCACATCGAAGACACTGGATTGTACTTTAGCTACAGAAGCTAACAATAAGAACACAAATATCCAATCGCCAGCTGCATAAACCAGACCAAAAAATAAAAAAATAAAAAAATTATACCACCTTTCAGAAAATCTGTGTCATGTGTGTGCTGTGCCTACTCATTCATCTTATTGAAAACTTTGACATAAAACTTTGATTTCTTTGTCAAACGAAGTGTATGGGAATTCTCAGATATATTCAGATATGCTCATATGTATATTCTTCTCCAATAAGAACTCACCAACATTCTTTGCATTGACATATTGGTGAAAAAGAAAAAAGAATATAAGGCTAGGCAGACATACCCATTAGCTTAGAGCGAGACGAGATGTGCTTCCTTGAGAATGCCAAGTAGATGCCTATCTGAATTGCTCTGTAACTGTGGACTGTTGGGTTCGTGTGAGGTGGTAATTTGAGAGAAACAAACTGCTGCTACTTATAAGAGATTCTTTTTTGTTTGTTTCTCTTATCTTAACTTTTTCGAATCAGGAATGCTATGGCATTATGAAAAGGGTAAGATAAGAGCAACAACGAAACAAAAAACCCCCTTAATTTGAATATTTCTTTTTCAGAAAAACAAAAAAAGGGTAAGCATTATATCTTTTCTCGCAAGAAATCTATTTAATGGGAAGCTAGAATTTAGGGTTCCGCGACTAAATAGATTTCTTGCGAGAAGGCTTGTAGTTTCAAGCCGGTCCACTTTTTAATGCCTTACCATTTTAATAACAAAATTATTCCATTATTTGGATAACAAGATCATTGTCGTGTTTTAACTTTTATTTTAAAGGTATGCAAGCTCTACTCCATCATCCTTGTGATTTGGGCATCCATTAACAATCATTGGAACAACGAAAAAACCTACTATGAATAAAAAAAAAAGAAAGTTTGATGAATTAGCAAATCAACCACAGTGCTAACAAAACAACAAAAATAATGTAGAATTGTAATCATATTACTCGAACTAATTGAAACTTTGTGTGCTTTTAAATTGGAAATAGAAAAAGAAAGAGAGATTATACATGTTATTGGCTGACAATGACACAAGTTTCGGATGTCACTTCTAGAGAGTGACATGTGAATTACATATTTTAGTTTTCAAGAAAAAAATTATTTCAATTTAAATCCTTAATGGGGCACAAATCTATAGTTAGAGAGAACAAATGAACTAGTAATAAGAAAGAAAGATACTTTTTAATTGTGCAAGCCAATAATAACTATCATGAAATCAAACACAACATAGACCGTAGACACAAGGAAATATGAAAAAATAAATAAATATAATTAGAATTGTTAACACATGTTTTGGGTTCTACCAAGCAAGCAAAGCATCATTAGTGAATAAAAGATAGTGTAATTTCTCTTTTCAAGATCTTGTTCGCTCTTGTAAACTTGAAAATCAAACACCGGGTTTATAACTTGGGGAGCAGTTTTGCTCATCACTTTAACTCAAGGTGTATGCTCACCACTTGACATGTGTCCATAAGCATAACCATTGTTATATAAATCAAAGTAAAAAGTTAATCATGATTATGTCTATAGACACATGTCAAGTATTAAGAATAGTGGTGAGCATACACCTTGAGTTAAAGTGGTGAGCAAAAATATTTCCTATAACTTGTACTATGACCAAACACCAGTAAACCAAGCAGCTATTTCAAACCGTGAAATATGGAATTCAGACTTAAGTTTGGCTAGTAATGTTTCTCTTCTTATCAAGCAAAACAATAAATTTGGAGAAGCTAATCAAAGAAATCAGACTTAAATTGAAGTGGAGATAACTTTTTAGACCAAAAAGAAAAAAGCAGAAGAACCAATTTTATAGATTGGAGAGATGAGCGGTGATGGTGAATGAATCGTCAAACAGTTCTTAGTAGGGCATGCATTTTTATCACATACATACATAAAATAAATCAGCCTCAATCTGAACTTGAACAAAAAAAATATGCATAAAAATAAAATTTTAAATTTGAACAACAATTTATACACCTAAAATGGCAAACCTAATAATAAGAGCCAAACTTTTTGAACTATACAATTCCCAAAAAAAAAAGAAACAAAAAGAAACAAAATCAATCTATCTAGAGAGAAGATGACTTGTTCTACTTCTAAGACTTAAAAGGATTGGTAGCACAAGCAAGAGGATTTGCCACTCGAGTAAACTGGGGCTTCACATAAGCACATTGAGAGGTAAGAGACCCTTTGTCTCCACTGTAAGTGATATCAATATCTTCCAACCCTACATTCTGGCATGGTAATTTTCTACTGCACATAAGCTGTACAGCAATTGGTGTGGCAGAAGTGCCCTTAATGTTGGCGAAGGTGACGCTACTGATCTGGACTGTAGATGGAGCTATCTGTGCACACTGGCTATATGGGCAATACTGTTGGTCAATGAAGATAGGGTTTCCAACATTGACCATGGCAATATCTTGAAAGTGAATATGTGTGGCAATGCCAAATGCAGGGGAGCCAGGCCATGTTTTGATTCTCAGACCATTTTGTGTGTTAGTCAGGGTGCAGTTCTTGACTAGTACTCCGGCCACGGGGTCTTCGCTTTGGTATTTTCCTAGACTTCCGATGCTTATGCCGTGGCCCGGTCCACAAGTAACGTTAGTCATGATGATTCGCTGGCTTCCGTCACCTAGAGAAATGCAATCATCCCCTGTGCCGATGGTTGTGTGATCGATGGTGATCCCGAATGAGCGCCCAATATGAATTCCATCCGTGTTGATGCTGTCTTCAGGCGCTGTGATGGTGACATATTGGAATGTGACATTGCGACATCCCAAAACATTGATGTGGAAGTTTTTGCTGTCAAGTGAAGTTATGTCCCGGATCATGGAATTGGTGACAAAATCGAGCCTCAGGTTCTGCATTAGCCAAACAGACGGCAACATTAGAATTTAGCAACATGTATTCATAGATTATAACTTAATATCCAAGAAATAAATAACAGCAAGGATTGATCTAATGAACTTACAACAGCTTGAGTAGTTTTGCAGTATTTGTTTTTGTAGCAATTGTTTTGGCCGTCAAAAGTTCCACCGCCATATAAGGTGAGCCTGTCAACGTATTGAAAACCAACCCAACTATCCTGCTTTGTGAGATATTTGCTGTCCAATGGAGCCTTGAAGTTGCCTTGGACTTGAACATCAATAGGAGCCTTGCAAGGACCTTGCAAAATTGCTCCTCTCGTATAGTATGTTCCCTGTGGAATAACAACTTTAGCTGGCCATGTCGATGCACAAGCATCTCTCCAAGCATTGGCCAAGGCCTGGGTAATGTCAGAGTTTGGCTTTCCTCCGTATGCTGCACTTGTCACATCGAATACACTGGATTGGACTTTAGCTGTAGAAACTAACAAGAAGAACACAAATATCCAATGGCCAGCTGCATAACCAGAAAAAAGAAACCTGATAATAGTTAGTAACAGAGAGTAAAATTAACCTGTGCAAACAGAAAGGTGCAGGGGATTTCATTGAAAATTGGCAGAGTTGGAAAAGAATTTTTTTTAAAAAGAAATCATCGATTCAAACCAAACTATGACAGTAACTTTAACCCAAAAAAACATCTAGAACAATTTCATGTCAAATTTCACATAAGACTTTGATTTCTTTGCATTGACATATCGGTGAAAACGAAAAAAGAATACAAGTTTAGGCACACATACCCATTAGCTTAGAGCGAGACGAGATTGTGCTTCCTTGAGAATGCGAAGTAGATGCCTATCTGAATTGCTGTGAGCAATTCTCTGTAACTGTGGATTATTTTGGGTTCGTGTGAGGTGGTGATTCGAGAGAAACAAACTCCTGATACTTATAAGGGAGAGGCCCTTCTTTTCCTTTTTGGAATCAGGAGTGCTATGACATTATGAAAGGGTAAGAGCAACAAGGGATAAAAAACACCCTTCTGAATAAGGGAACATGCAAAAGGGTAAGGGCCCATTTCGGTAAAGACATCAACGATGTGAGTCTTGGCGATGAAAAACATCTTTGCACTTTTTATCTTTCTAATATCACTTGAGGGAATGAAATTTCTAGAAGACTTTTGGGAGCTAACAAAACAACCAGTGATTTCAGATAGAAATAACCAGTGGTTTGGTTATACTAACTATAACTACAGAAATTCTTTTTCCGTTTTCATTTTCTGAAAACGAAAACAAAAAAAGGGTAAGTATTATTTCTTCTCTCGCAAGAAAAGGGTGTTCTCTTTTCTTCTACTTTCTATTTTTCTTAGGAACTTGCTACTTATTCCTCTTTTGAAAATGTTTGAAAAAGAGGGTAAAAAGTGCGCATGCTTGCCTATTTCAAAATCTAGAAACTAGTAATCCCACTGGACGAACATGAAAGTGCAATCAGATTATGAACTTCGATTTGATAGATATCAAATTTCTCTTTATTCCCCTAGTTTTAAACAACCATAGTTTCCTGGAGAAAAAAATGAAGAAGAAGATGACATGCCATATAGTACATGAATTTTCAACTGTTTTAACTTACTATGAAAAAAAATAAGGCAAAAAGTCACTTTTGGTCCTGTGGTTTCAATTTGAATATTTTTGTCCTTGTGGTTTCAATTTCAAGTAATTCAAGGACAACTCTCAATTTTTGTTAAATTTTTTAAACTTCCATTACTTGCGAGGGGGGCAATTCGGTCAAATTATTAAAAAAATCATTCCTTTTTAAAATAACAAATACAAAATGGAAAAAATAATAATAAATAACACAAATTCATTCCTTTTTAAATTTGGTGCCTCCCCCTCTCTCTCCCATGCCCTCCCCCTCCCACCATAACCACCATCTAACAAGCCACTACCCAACATCACCCACCCAGCAACCAACCCTTACCACCCTCCCAACACAAAACTTCTCAAGACACCCCACCTATCTCTTTGTCTCTCTGTCTCGAGTCCAGCCCAAAAAATTGAATGCAAGCAAAAGACCACATTGCTCATAATTTATTACAATATGGCCAATAGATCTGCCAAAAAAAAAAAATCATAGCTCCAGCCCAGCCCACCCACCAAGAACTACTCCTATTTCAATTTTATTCTCACTTATTATGGCTTATTTGATGGTATTTTTGAGGAGCAGAACTTGAAGTTGGGAAGGGTAAAATCTATGGCTATCGCCAATTTATTAAAAATCGATTGATGAACAAAGCTGTATATTGGAGAATATCTAGTTTTAGGTTGTGGTGGTGGTGGAGAGATGATTAGTGGGCTATGGTGGGGAGAGGTGGAGGGCCCAATCGGAGAGAGATAGAGGGCTGAAGGGGGTTGGTGCGTTGGTGTTGGGTTGTCGGTAGGGATGGGGTTGGGGGTGTGTCACGGCTAGGGGTAGGGGTGGGGCTGGGTATAGGATGCTATCAGGTGGTGGAGAAATGAAGAGGGAGAGATACAGCAGAGAGGGACGAAGGCTTCTAGGGAGGGGAGAAGAAGATATTTATTTATTTATTAATTTTTCCATTTTGTATTGTTTATTTTTAAAAGAATTAATTTTTTAATAACTTGTTTACTAGATTACCCCTGCACCAATAACAGAAGTTAAAAGAATTTGATAGAAATTGAGGATTGTCTTTAAATTGCTTCAAATTGAAATAACATTTAATAAAATGTTCAAATTGAAACCACATGGACCTTAGTGATAAAAACGACAAACTATAGGGACCAAAAAATGACGTTTTGTCAAAAAATAAAATAGAACAAAAAATAATTACAAGGAGGTTAGAACATAAAAGCTCTACCCCCTCACCCCACCCGTATCACGTCACTTGAGCAAGACTCATGGGTAATTTATTCAACAACAAAAGTGTACTGATATTTTCCACCTCTGGAGAAACATCAGCATGGTTTGTACTTGTTAGATCAAGCAGAGGTTGCACAAGCAAGAGGCTTTGTCACGCGAGTAATCGTGGGCTTGACATTAGTACATTTAGAGGTAAGAGGGCCTTGGTTTCCAGTGTACTTTAAATCAATGTCACTTAGTTCCACTTTCTCACATGGTAGGCCTTTGCTGCATACAAGCTTGACAGCAAGTGGAGTGGTAGATGTGCCCTTGATGTTTTTGAAGCTAACATTGCTGATCTTAACTTTGGATGGAACCTGCATAGAACAATTAATATTACCATTATTAATTAAAGATTAAGTAGATGACTTAACTAACAAGGAACATATGATGTTAACAAATTGTTATATATACCTTTAGTGTGCACTGGTTCCATGGGCAGTACTCTTGGTCTATGAGGATAGGGTTACCAACATTAACCATGATAATATCCTCAAAGTGAATATCTGAGGCAGTACCAGCTGATGGGGAAGCAGGCCATGTTTTGATTCTCACACCATTCTGTGTATCAGTCAAGGTGCAGTTCTTGATTGTGATCCCAGACACAGGTTCTTCCTTCTGGTACCTTCCAAGGCTCCCGATGCTTATGCCATGGCCTGGTCCGCAAGTAACGTTGGTCACGTTGAGATTTTTGGTACCGTCACCAATTGAGATACAATCATCCCCAGTTTTGATGGTTGAGTCAATGATGCTGATCCCAGTGGAACGTCCAATGTGGATTCCATCTGTGTTAATGCTCTCTTTAGGTGCTGAGACGGTGAAATGGTGGAATGCAACATTGGTGCACCCCAAAACATTGACGTGGAAATTTTTGCTATCTTTTGTAGTTATGTACTCAATTCTGGAATTGGTGATGAAGTTGAGCCTCAAATTCTGCACATATATATTGAGAAAACAATCAAACGCATATGAGTAATTTTTTTTTCTTTCTAGATTTATGTTTATCAGGAAAATATTGATATTGTCAGACTGTGAATTTGGATCACGCATCAAGTCAAGAATTGATCAATGACCAAGATTTGAAACAGGGTAGGATCAGATTATCTTACAATGGCAATAGATTTGCAATTTTTGTTTTTGTGGCAATCATTTTCTTTCCAAGAAATTGCTCCTTGGCCATCAAAAGTTCCACCACCTGATATGGTGAGCCGGTCAATGTGGTCGAAACTAATCCAAGTATCCTTCTTTGGGAGTTGGTTGCCATCTGCTGGAGCCTGCAATATTCCTTGGAGCTGGAACGCGATAGGAGCCTTGCAAGGACCTTTAAAAGTTGTTCCTAAAAACTTGAATGTTCCTTTTGGAACAACAAGTTTACTTGGTGATGTTGAAGCACATGCATCTGTCCAAGCCTTGCTCAAAGCCTAATTCAAAACATTAAACAAAAATTAAGACATACTAAATGATTTAGTTTAGCAAACAATTATAGAAATAAATTCGAATCTGAACTGAATATGGAAATTAATGTGTGTTACCTGGGTAATATCAGAGTTTGGCTTTCCACCATATTTTGCACTTGTCACATCAAACACTGTTTGGGCTTTAGCTGTGGATGCTAACAACAAGAACACAAATACTGGCAAGACATTTTTCAGTTTCAATCCCATCTTCACTCTTTTTATTTTTATTTTTTTCACTTTTTTTTCACTTTATGTTTTTTTTTTGGGAAGTTGATGAAATTCCATTTTATTTCAGGCCAATTTATAGTCTGATCGGAAAGCTAAGCACCGTCAAATTATACGAGAGGCCATTAAGAAGCTAAACACCGTCAACCATTTTATCATATAATTAGTAATTAATTAATCAGCTCAGCCATGAATTACCTACAAGCCAGGGCACGCTGTTTTCTAATATTGCCGTCTACCCCAAGACACCACAAAATAACGCTTGGCTCAGTTTCCAGTTTGGACAAAAGATTTTTGCTTCCAAGGATATGTCAGATTAGAAAGAAAAGATTTAAGACATGGATCACTTATAATCCAATTTGATGCAAAGATTAACAAAAAATTGTTTCCGAACACACCAATCAATTCTTGACCATAATTTGTAACAAAGCAGTCGTGACATGAGAATTACCTCCCCAACTAATCAAACTATTGAAAAATCTTTTTATATCCAGAAGAAATTAAAATGATTAAAGAATATATATTTAATTTTTTTTTCTTCTTAACTAGTAGAGCCATAAATTATATTTCTCTTATTTTCACTAGATTATTACTAACTTCATATATCACAAAAATGACTTCTCTTTTGCTTTTCTCTTAAGTTAGAAAACTACCCATTCTTGCACCCAGAAAGATTATTATCATATCCTCATATCTCCAATATATATATAAAGCTTTTTTTTTTTCAGAAGGGTTTTGAACTTGTCCTCATGCTTCCTCTCCAAGTAAGTCAAGCTGTTTCCTCCATCAAGAAAACCCTAGCAACCATGAAGGCGCCCACCAACAGGCGGACCTCCGCCAGCTTTACCACGGGCACACCAAGTTGTTTAAACTTGATGGCATGGCTTGTGGCAACCCTCGAAATCGCGGGTTTTGTATTGGCTCTAGTAATAGTTCTAAACTTGTCTTCTCATCATGACATAGAATTCCATATAAACTCTCTCTCGGTCTCTCCCTTCATAATCTACTCCTCTTCTGTAACTGCAAATTGGTCCATCACTTTACTTGCTAAAACCATTACAAGGACAAGAGCATTTACTTCGATGCCATGCAAGTCTCGGTTTTCTATCAGGAGTTTCTCACCATGACAAACGTTGTTTTCAACGAAACTGCAGGCCCCAAGAATGAGTCATCAGTTCATGCAAGCCTTGTCGCATCTTCGGTGTTCGTCAAGGATCACGTGGGGGCTGCCATGGTTGAGGATTTGAGGGGAGGAATTGTGGGTTTTGGCGTGGCGATGCAGGGTGTTGTTAGGGTTGGTGGAGGACTGCATTGGGAGAGAAGGCTATTGAGGGTTGATTGTGATTATGTCAAGGTTGAGATTTCGAATAATAGAATAGAAGGAGCCTTGTTTGGTGGATCAAGTATATGTGATGTACGAGGATTATTAAGTTAAGTTTTATGTACTCCATTTTCGTTTCAACCCAAGTTATATATAGTCCGGTTGGAAAGCTTACCACCACTAACATATCAAACCAAATTCATACCTACTTTTGTCCAAGGCATCTAGAAGCTTTTTTTGTTTGAAAAGGCATCAATTAGTTGCAAGCAATGTTTTCGTGCAACTTCTACTGTATATTATTTAGCTGTTAGTTTGTCTGTTTTTTTCCTAACTCATCTCTTTTTTTCTCGAAGTATGGTGAGATTCATTGATATATTTGTGAAAGTTGTAGACACGTTTATGTGAGAAAGTTGATAAAAATTTGAAAAATTGTCTGGTTGTATAAAGTAATGAAGTTTTGTTATGTCGCCCTATAGTTTTTTTATTTTTAGAAATGGATTTCATTTATAGAACCGAAATAGCATACATAGAACGACACGATATGATATCATAGTCCTTTGCACAGCCACAAGATAGTGAGAGCATTTGACAGAGAACACACCAAAGCTCCAGAAAGAAAGAGAGAACCCACAAAGCACACCAGCTCTATCCACCTCCAATAACAAATGACGCTGGAAATAGAGAAGTCTACAGGAAGCAACACAAGAAAAGACAAAGTACAATGAACAGCTTCAGACTCAACACATTATTTTGTCGAGTGCAAGGGGATTGGCACATTGTTTTGTCCTAATCCACATCTACAAAGAAGAAAGAATGATTAAATATGGCGCGCATAAAAAATGCAGATGACAGTAGATAACATATGTTCAAGGCAAAAATTTAAGTTTTTTCAAAGTGTATTTAAACTCAACACATTACTTGAATTAATAATCCTTCTTCTTCTCTTTGTTTGAAGTTTTTTACTTCTATTCTTGCACAAAAAATAAAAAGCATAAGACTGAATCACCCCTCTCTCTTCCCCTTCCTAGCACACCACTGGTGGAGGTGGTCATTCATACAGAAACAATTAAATAAAGAGGCTAATTGAGTAAATTTGGTTAAACAAATATCCAAAGAAGATTCATATTACAATAACATTCCTTTTTAATCAAATAAAACTTTCTTTCTCTTTCCTATGATTATTTTCATCTAATACCTACTAATTTATTCATCTCTTTTGAGATGTAACAAAAAAATGTACTGAGATATTTTCCACCTCTTAGATGAAAACACCAAGTACAATCAGCACAAAATCGAAGAGCACACAACCAATGTATCTCTGAAGAAACTCAGCAACATGGTTTGTGCTTGTTAGACCAAGCAGCAGCACCGCCGGTAGAGCAAGCAAGAGGCTGTGCCATGCGATTAATTGTCGGCTTGACATTAGAACACACAGAGGTAATAGGACCTTTGTCTCCAGTGTACTTGAGATCAATGTCACTCAATTCCACATTCTCACATGGTAGGTGAAATTGGTACTTAGGTGACGAGGGTTAACTTTTACGACACCTAAACAAAAGGCAACAATCTTCACACACTTTAGACCTTGACCAAGTACACTTATGACTAGTCAACTGCTAGGCATGAACAACCACAATCAAGAATACACACAGAGCATGCCACAATGTACCTGCAACCCTAGAAGATTACTAGTGACAACCTAGGCACTCAGAAGGACCCGTCAATCTAGGCATCCACTGTGCTAGCAACAACTATGGTGAAAGTGTGTGAAATCATCATAATCAAGTAAACACCAAATACCAGATAATGATGACTAGTCAACTATAAGGACACAAACCCAGAATTCATACAATGACTGGTCAACCACTAAAAACACAAACCCAGAATTCATACAATGACTAGTCAACCACAATTCATACGATGACTAGTCAACCACCAAGAACACAAACCCAGAAAAATTACAGAGATGCAATCAGAAATTGTTCACCCAGAAACCCACCATTGGGAAAAACTGGGGTTCATCAATCGACCAGGCAATCCACTAAGTAGAAAAAGATTCTTACAAAGGAACACAAGCAAGCTCAAGAAAAACCTAGATCTATTTAGGAAGATGAGCTATACCTCCTTTGTGCAATCTTCTTCTCCAACTTAGCAAAGCTTGAAGCTCAGTTCTTCATGGCAATGACAGCTCCTTCTCCAGCTCATTCATCCCATGGCACCAGCTTGTAAGCTCCAACTCAGACAGAAACCAAAATTTGGATTCGAAGGAGAATGACCAATTTCTTCAAGAAACCATACTCTTGAAGAAATCAATCTTGAATCTGACCTAGATATATATGAGAGAGTGTTTGATCTAGCAAGATGATGTTTTCATATTTCAAATGCAGTTTTTGAAAAGGAACATTTTGGAAAACTCAAAGATGAAAAATATGAAGGTTACACTTGAGGAAAAAGAGAAAGTTTACAGAGAAACTTTCCAAAACTTGCCTACAAAAGTGACGGCTGCCAAATGAGGAATTCTTTGGCTTTTACCAAAAATTCCTAGGTCAGAATAGACACATGACAGCTGAGAAATTCATAGAAAAGGACAAAAAAAAATGGTTAAGCCCCAGTTGGAAATAGTGAGCTGGAAATCCTAATTGAAGGAAAGATGACTAGTCATACGAAGGAAAGATGACTAGTCATACGAAGGAAAGATGACTAGTCATAATCTTCAGAAATTTAGTGAATGCAATGTAGTGTAATGCAAAATTTACCTTTGTCAAACGCATTGTTTTCCATCAGAATGTAGGCAGATAAGAACACCTAGAGAAGTAATTCTTAATCTAAACTTAGAGCTTGGGAAACTACAATGATTTTCCTGTTACAAAATTGTCAAGGGAAGCCAAAAGAAAAAACTCAAAATGCATACATTAACAATCTCCCTCTTTTTGGCTTTCCTTGACAACACACTCTCTAAATACACTCAACCCAAAACTAAACCTATGGAGATGATGAAATGAAGTACCTGCAAAACAACAACCAAACTCCCAGGCACAAGACAAGCATATTATATCACAGAAATTTGAAGCAATATGCAATATATGCAATATGGGGTTGAGAGTGTTCTCCCCCTTGTTGATAAGGAAAGAGCAAAAAGGCAAATATAGAGAAACAGTAATCAAGTGAATTAAACACAAGTCACATAATCAGATTTGAACAATATGCACATGACACGGTTTGATTACAAAGCAAAACAACATTTGCTCAAAACAATACAAGACAACTCCCCCTATCAAGTTGCACAGACTACCCAAGCAAAAAGATCCGCACAATGAGATTACAAAAATATACCACCCAACCTGTCCAAAAATACTCCCCCTGAGTATCATATAACATAAAGGAATTAACCTTTGATGTACTAATCCAGCAAACTGTCCATAAATAGCCAACAAACACAAAAGTGCATCAGACTAAAAAGAATAAGAAATGGAGCACAAGTTGCAAGGAATCATACCTAAAGCAATTAAAATCAAGTGGCTGAATTTAATTTCAATGCACATAATAAAGAAGACATTCCAAGATGAAAATAACGTACAAAACCTTTGACACAAAGAAAGATGTGAAATTAACCAAAGAATGCATGTCACCAAGGAAAAACAACAATCACACCCAAGCAAATCTAAAGTAAGCTAGGGTAATGCATAAGCCACTCCTCTTCAAAACAAGAATGGACTTTCCTCCTATAGCCAAAGTCTAAGTGCTGAGAACTAAAGCTCTAAATAATAAAGGAAATCCATAACCGAGATCAATCCTAAGAAGAAGTAAGCAGTTCACTACATAACAAAGTGTTCCAAGGACAAGTAAATAACAAGCTCCCTTTAATGGAAAAATCACAAAGTGCAATAGACCTATAAATTCAAAACAGGAGATTGCAGCCAAGACAATCATCATTCGAGTTGCATAAAGCAACAACATCAACAGAAGTCTACTCAAAAGTGACTTAAGGAAACCACAATAAAGACAACCATGTCACATATGGTAACATGGGTCAAATCCAAGAAGGACTAAATACCTTAAGACCAAACTGATACCAGTGACTAATGGTATATATGACTAGTCATATGGGCTCAGAAAACAAACACCAACATTACTTAAACAAGAAAACTCACAGAATTCTCAATTGTGTGACCAAACCCATGACATGTCAATGAAGATGCTTCGCTAAAGCAAAGTATGGATTATCACAGCCAAAGAGATACAAGAAAGACTACCAAGTAGTCAATGACTCCAAAGTATGGTCACAAATGCATACAATAAGACTCAAAACAGTCCAAACCACATTAAAAGAAAAGTGCTCGAATGCATAAAGTGTAGAGTCCCCTTAAGCACAACAAATAACACAACAAAAATGCAACCAATAATGAATCAGTGAGACACAAAGAATGCTAGATTGGATGACTAGTCATGCGAGGTAGAAATGATTTCCAGAAAGCTAGCATGAAACACATTGACCCAAAGCATAGCATACAAAGAGATATCAAAGCATAATAAGCCATATTGAGATGGAAGCAACTAGAATTTGGATTAGAAAAACGTCATGCAATAGAATAACATGCATCTCCATAACATGTGCTTAGGTTATTTGGAAAAACACAAGTGGGAAATAGTTGAACTACAAAGATTAACATGCCAAAGCAATGTATGCACTCAATTCCCAAAATCAATGAGATACATAAGTTAGAACCTCTCATAAAGCATAGAGTAAGGAGTTTGGGAAAAAGGAGGCCTAATTCAATATGAGCTTCAATAATGATTTCCAAGAGTTGCATGAGACTTTCCAAGCATCAAATCTAATATAAGTTCTAGAAATCAAGGCATAAACCCTACCAAGAAATGTGATCCAAAAGTTGACATTTATCAATATTTTAGAAAGGCATAGCACACTTGCTTGTACAATTTTGCTTTTCTATTTGTGGGTGTACAATGCTCTTCCAAGCGCTTTTACCTTTAAAAAAAAAATAAGTATAGCACACTTGCTTGTCCGAAAATGCTTTTTCTATATTTGTGGACAATGCATTTCCAAGGCTTTTACCCAACAATTTATTTGCATTTCGATTTCCAAATGGATCAAAAGATCAAGGTAGAGAGACAACTGGAAGTGATCTTAGACACTTTATAGATAGCTCAAAGCATATCATGCAACACAAGTATATTCAATAAAAAAGCTCAAAATTGTAGACAAGAATGGGGAAAACTCTTTCACATCTACAACATCATGAAAAGACTCCCACTCATAAGAATCATGCATTTTGAGAGAAGAGAGCTTATATGCAAATTTTTTTTTTAACACTAACAAAATGGAAATTCAGATTGTAAGCACATGAAATTGAAAACACAAGTTAATCCATTTTGGACAACCCAATAGATCTTTGAAGGAAATCAATACCTTCAAGTATCTAGCGGTTGAGAGTTAAAAAACAGCTAGTTGCTTCTCAATATGCGCAAATTTCAAGACATTATTTTCACCAAGATCTCTTATGTAAGAAAATACCTTAAGTCAATTAGTCAAACATCTACAAGATCTCACACATCATGAAGTTTGAAGGAATATGAGATCCAAAGTACTGTGAGAGATGAATGATGTGCACAAGGTGAAATTATGAGACCAAAATAAAGAAAATAACAAGTAAAATGCATATACATGACAATGTATCTAGACTCCATGAAGCACGCATAAACAAGAGAATGGTCTAGATACATAACACGAATAAACTAGTCACTAACATGAAGAAGAACATGGTCTTTCTTCTTGACCCAAACTTGCTTCAGTTTTGAAACTTTATGAGGTAAAGAGATCAACTTAGGAATTTTGACAACTTTATAAAGAAGATCATTCACTTGAGTTTGAAGTGAGTCATCATTTACTTTCTTGAAATCAACAAAAGACTTTTTCTCAAAATTTCTAAGCTCAAAACACTTTGGTCTTATGTGTCCTAATGTGCCACAATGATGGCAAGTAGGAAAGAACCTTTTTGGTTTTGGGAAACCAAATTTTGTAAGTGAAGAAGGTTTATCCCTTTTACAAAGAATAGATTTTGCAAGCTCACATGTTTTAAGAGATGAAACATGGTTCTTAAAGCCATTTGCATTGGTTGCTCTAGACACATTCCTTAGAGCATTACACCTAGGTCGAATGTGACCTTTCACACCACAATGGTGACAAGTAGGAATGAATCTTTGAGTCCTAGTTGGCTCTAAAACATCAAACCTTGTATTTGACTCCTTGACAAATGTGGTCAAAGGAGGAGGAACACATAAACTAGAACAACCATAACCAAAACCAGTTTTGTCTCCATGAACCTTACTCATATTTAACATTTTATTCACTTTTTTAGCCCCTATGGTAAGCTTGATCACCGTGTCATTTGTCTCATTTATCTGAGTCAACAAATTCTTGTTGGAGGCTTGGAAAATCAAGTTGTTTTCCTTGAGCACATTCACTTGGTTTGAAATGTCATTTTTAATGACAATCAATGAATCCCTTTCACTCTCAAAGGTCTCAACATTTTCACTCAATTCATTATTTGCTTCTTTAAAAGTGCAATTAAGAATTTCCAGGTTCTTTACCTTCCCTTCTAGTAAGAGATTTCTTTCCTTAAACTTGGAATTTTCAGTAAAAAAGACATCATACTTTTCACACATACCCAAGTATGACTGGTCATCCTGTTCCTTGTATGACTGGTCATCATGTTCCCTGTATGACTAGTCATCCTGTCTATCATCTCCAGACACAGATTCATTTCCTGAATTAGATTTTCATTCCTTAACTACATGAACTCTAGCAAGGCTAGAGTTATGAACAGAACCAACAAGGGCAAAATTATTTGCCTCTTCATAAGATGAAGTGATATAGTTATTAGAATCATCACTATCATTATCACTCCATTGTGCACTAATTGACTCTTCTCTCCCATTAGACTCTGTTATGTGGTTATTTGCACATTCCATATCAATGTGACCAGTACCACCATATAGATAGCACTTTATAAGACCCTTCAAACTTTTGTTCTCTCTAAAGCCATAAGAGTCCAAAAAATTCATCTCCTCAAAAACATTGTCTTGAGACACACATGTAGACGAGGAAGATTCTGACAATTCCTAGTGACTTTGGTTTTATCTTTGACAACCATTCTATAATTCTTAACAAACAAGGCAAGCTCATCATGAATGCAAGGAGCAATTTGATCTATTTTTATTTTTGCACACCTAATACCAATTAGCACCCAAAAGATCTCTCTATTTATGTTAATAGCTGGTACTCTGATACCACACTACTACAAAAAGTGAAAAAGACGACCAGAAAACAACGACGGTCTAAGTGAAAACCGTCGTGGTTTTTAAAAAGACGACGGTTCTAAAAACACCGTCGTGTAATACAACCTTAGACAACTAAAAAATGGAGATTCAAATGGCTGTTCAAAAACAACGACGTACCTAATTAAACAACCGACGTCTATTTGAAACAGATTTCCGCAGTGTAAAATCAATGCCAACAAAGAATGGCAAAAGTTATGAATCGACCGACATAGAAAGTAAAGACGACGATTTCAATAAAAACCGCCGTTTTTACTCATAAAATAACACGACGAGGTTTTCGTATAAGACGCCGTATAATTACAAACAAATCCACGGCTTTAAAATACAAAATATCGCCGTATTAAATTAATGTACAACGACGGAAAATATAAATATATCGACGTCATTCTCGTATAGTTCTACGACGTTATCTTTAAATCGTACAATAAAATTTAACGTCGTATTTATTCATTTTATACGTCGTACCTTTAATTTAAACCGTCGTCTTAATAAGAATTTTTGTTAACAATTTTTTTCTTTGATTTTCTTATCCTACATCGGTAGATCTACTTAATGACAAGAATTGAAATAACCACGACGGTTTATATAGAAAACCGCCGACATAATCAGATTTGTCTGAGATCCCAAGGGTTAGGAAATCTTACCAGATGGAACTCTGTTCCACATCATAATCTTAACAGATGACATAGATTTGCAATCAGAGAGACAATTTTTTGGAAGTTGATGATGTGTGCGCGTTTGTGTATCTACAAATATTATACCTAACGTCGTTGCAAATTTGCAATCAGAGAGACAATTTTCAACGACGGTTATATTATACCTAATGACGTTTAAAAAACAAATCAACGTCGCTCAACAAATATATTACGTCGTCTTAGTCTTACTTAAGACGACGAAAAACGACGACAGTAATACAAAAACAGTCGTTGTTTTTATATTCTTATTTTATTTAAATCTGTCATCCAAAAAAGAAACTTTACATATTCCAGAACATTAATTTCCTTCATTTTAAATTTCCTCCGGAAAAAAAAAACTCTATTTATAACGCACTGTAATTGAAAAATAAACTGAAAGGTCACGGAAAAAAAAATTCTATTCATAATTTAAAAATTTAAATCCACGTCGGTTATATTAAACCTAACGACGTTAAATGAAAAGATTCCACGTCGCAAAATAAATATTGCGTCGTGTTAGTTAAAAACGACGGCATAACAAAAACCCGTCGTTGTTTCAAACTGAATTAATTTAAAATTTCTTCGGGAAAGCAAAATCTATTTATAATTTCCTCGGGTTGGTAATATTGCGTCGTGTTAGTTTACAAATTATAGAACATTAATTTCCCTTATTTTAAATTTCCACGTCGGTTGTAGTACACTTAACGACGTTTAACAAAATAATCTACGTCGGTAATTATAAATCTACCGCCATCTTACCTTAATATAGACGATGAGAAAAGACGACGGTAGAACAGAAAACCGCCGTTGTTTCAGTTTCTTTAACAGTTTGGTCCTTTATCTTTCTGCAGGACTTGTATAGTTCAAAGCATTGACAATGTCTTCATCATATCTCCCAGCAACTACTGATTCGATTGCTCATGCTTTAGAGGTCATCTGAAGCCATTTCTATTCATTATCGCATTCTTGAAACCCATCTTCTTCTTCTGAAGCTCTACGGATAAAGGAAGAGGCTATCACAAATCTGACGGATCTTCTTAGCTAAGAAAATCAAGCAGATTTCCCTGAGAAGCGAACTTTCCTTCGACAGCGAGTGGAGGCCAGGCTTGCATCTCTTTTGATGGAAAGCAAGGAGTATTCAGAAGCACTAAGTGTCCTATCAGGCTTGATCAAGGAAGTGAGAAGGCTAGTTGACAAGCTTCTTCTTGTGGACATATATTTGATGCGAGTAAGCTCAATTTCTCTTTGAGAAAGACATCCAAATTATTGTCTTTGAGACGTGAGAGACAGTGTCTCTGAGAGAGGAAGAACTTGGAACCCTAAATGTAAACCGAAAATGAATGAAAGCGACAAATTTATAGAATAAATTTTTAAAACCAACGGCGGTCCTTACAAAAAAACCGCCGTTTATATTGTAAAATCAACGTCGGTATGACTGACGTATATTACAAAAATCCACGTCGGTACATTAATAAAAACGACATGTTAAATAATCTACCATGACGCGAGTTATTACTTATGTACTTTAATTTTTGAGTTTACTACGACGGTACCTACAACACTACTGTCGTATTTATTTACCACGTCCGAAGTTAAATGTACCGTCGTATTTTGTAATTTATACGTCGTAGTTATATATAACCGCCGTATTATTTTTTTGAAATGGTTTTATATGTAAGCAACTTTTCGTCTACCTGACTTACACATGCGCTGTTTCCAAACCCGATTAAAAATTTCAATCTTCCAGAGAAAACTTTTAGACTTTTTTCCTTGTCAGAGCACTGTCAGAGTATCTCATCGTCTTCCTCTCGTCTTCTTCGTCGTCTCTGAACTTAAACATAATCTTCCTCTTGCTTTCATTGCACGCAAAAGGTAAGCTTTCATTTTCACTATTTTGGTTGCTGTTTTGCATGCTCATACGTTTTTTGTTTGAAAAATCTTTTTACCTTTTTTCTGGCCAAAATCATTTTACTTCTTTCCAAGTTCGATAACATATACAGACAAAGAGGGAAAGTTTCCAACTTTGAAGACAACTACCTCAACTAAATAAGACGACGGTAGCTTCTTATTTACGTGGTTAAATATGTAGACCACGACGGTTCGTCAGTCGTTCTAGCGTCGTCTGAAAATTGACAAAGTTGTTTTTAAAATTATAGTCTTTTTTTTTATTTGCTTGTTTAATTGCAGGTTTGATTTCTCTGAACAATGGTTTTTGTTTTTCCCTAATTTGATAAAATATAAAGAAAAAGAAAGTAGGGTTGGTATCTAATATAGACGACAGTATCTTATTGTTTTACGTCGTGTGAATGTTAATACCACGACGTCATATTAAAATACCGTCGTCTATATAAGATTCCAAAACTTTCTTTCTTGGCCTTGTATTTTATCAAATTAGAAAACAAAAACCATGGTTCAGAAAAATCAAATATGCAATCAAACATTCACAGAGAAAGAAAGAAGGGTTTTGGATCCTTATATAGACGACGGTATATTACTATTGATGTCGTGTGAACATCAATACCACGACGTTATATAAATATTTCGTCGTTTATAGTTAATTATCACGTCGTCTGGTAAATATCGACGTAATAAGTTATTATTACGTCTTATTTTATATTATTTCATCGTTGTTTAATTACCTTGGTTTTAAACATTTATTACGTCTGAGATTATTTCATTGCGTCGTTTAAAATCATATCATACGTCGTATTTTATTAATAACCGTCGTTTGTGTTCTTAATCTTTTCCTGAAATATTTTCACTTGCAGTTTTGTCTGTAAAAATAGTTTCTCACCAAGACCAAAGTAAGGACTCTGGCTCCAAGAAAAATGGAGGTAAGGAGCTTGGAATGGTAACTCCTGAAGAGAAGTCTTCGAAGAAGATGAAGTCTTCGAAGAAGATGAAGTTTGCTTCATCATCTGCTGAGACAGAACCAACCAGCACGACAACAATCTCTGATGATTCAAAGTCTGGTCGAGGTATGAGCACAATGCCTCGTGTTGTGAAGAGAAAACTTCAGAAACTCAGGCCAATTGTTGAGTACAATAAAAGGGGGAAAGGAATTGGCCAAGCACATAGTGAGATGCAGTCCTACATTGGTGTGTTGGCACGCTCCAGAGTTCCACTTGTGGACATGAAATGGGCTCAAATCCCCAAGGATATAAAGGAGCAGATTTGGGAAGCAGTTGACATTGCTTGTGTGGTAGGTCAAGGGGGCAAGAACTCTGTGTTAGCTTCTGCTGCCAAGAAATGGAAGGATTTCAAGTCTACACTAACGAGGCATTATATCCTTCCATACACCAATGACAGGGAGAGATTAAGCCAACCCCCTGAAACATATAAATTCATAGAGAAAGCACAATGGGATGCCTTTGTAGCTTCAAGGTTATCCAAAGATTTTGAGTCTGTGCATTCTCAACATGCACAGATTAGGGAGAAACTTGAGTACAATCATCGATTGTCTCGAAAAGGATATGCTGGTTTGGAGGATCAATTGGAGGAAACCATGCCTGGGGTAGAAATTGATCGATCTACCTTATGGAAGAGAGCTAGACAGGATAAACATGGTAACATCCCGGATCCAAAGGTGGCAGAGAAAGCAAAATTAATTGTAAGCCTACTCACTCTGTTTTAAATTTTTATTAAACTGTGAATAATTCTTATTACGTCTTATGTTATATTTTGCGTCGTGTGAATGATATTACCACGTCGAAATTTTTTAAAAAACGTCGTTAAAGGTCTGAATCGGGAATCACTACTCTGTTTTCTGTAATTATAGCATAAGACGTCGGTGGTTTATTCATTTCATCGTTTTAAAAAACTAACCACGTCGGTATAACTACCGTCGTGATAAATTATAATAACGTCGATTTATATGTTACTGCGTCGTCTGAAATTATATAATACGTCGTTTGTATATAAATAACCGTCGTGTGTTTTTTGTTCTTACTTTTTTATATATCTTTGTTTTAGGATGAATTACAAAAACAAGTCTCGGAAGGCAAAGTCACTGTATCTGGCAGCAATGATGTGCTGACCATGGCTTTGGGCCCCGAGCATCCAGGCAGAGTGAGAGGGGTAGGTGCTGGGATTTCCCCAAGGCAATATTTCAATTTACCCAAACCACAGAGGATGAGCTTTGACGACCGTTTAAAGGACAGTTTAAGAGTTCTCCTTCAAGAAGAGAATAAAAAGATGGAAGCTAAGGCAAGGGAAGAGGCTTTAAGGATGGAGGCTAGAACCAAGCAATTGGTAGAGGCTGAGAGGGAGCATTTCCTGAGTCAGCTTTCCCAATTAATTCCCAATTTTGATCCAAGCATGCTTAAACCAAGAATTAGCCAAAGTCCCAAAAATCCAATGTCTGACAAAGCAAGCTGCTCTGGAGGTGATGTGAGATCCCTACATTTTGAGGATGATACTGCCAAAAATGGGAAACATCAGGAAGAAAAGGTAACATATCTGAACTTTGAATTCTCTGTTTTTTTAAAAACTATTAGACGTCGTTATTATTAATAAACCGTCGTTTGAAATACATACCACGACGATTTTAAAAATAAACCGTCGTTTGTATTTCAATACCACGTCGTATTTAGTTTACTTGTTTTACACGCCATTAAACGTCGTTATTTTTAAAACTTTGTGGTTTTTAGACGACGGGGTTAGTCATTCCTGACGTAATAGATGAAGAGAAGAAAGAAGAAAAAGAAGATGAAAAGGAGAAAGAAGATGAAGAAAAGCATGACGACCAGGTATGTTCACATAACTTTGCCTCTTTTATTTGTTTTTCAAAATTTCAGACGTCGATATTTTTCTTTAAACCGTCGTTTGTTTACAATTTAGACGGCGGAATTTTTTTTAAGACGTAATAAATTATTCACCACGACGGTTTTTTCACCGTCGTTTAAATTCTTTTCAGACGACGTTTTATTCCTTAAACCGTCGTTTTTATTGAATTACCACGTCATTTTTTTTATTTTTTTAAACAGGTTTTTGAAGTTGTTGATTATTCAAATATGGAGGCGCCATCTTCTTTAAAATCCCTTTGTCGTTATGTGGAAACGACACTCGTGCCTCAGGATAAGACCCTGAACTTTACAATTGATAAGGAGGTGTTTGGTCTAGAACGCGATACCTTCCTCCTGCCTGAAGATATTACACAATTTGCAGGCATGGAAGAAATAGGAGCTACGGTCATTACTGTATATATGAGGTTTGTCATTCTAAAATAACCACGTCGTTAGTATGTACCGTCGTTATTGCGTCGTCTTAACTAACTAACCACGTCGTTAGTATGTACCGTCGTGATAAATATATTATAACGTCATTGTTTATTTCAGTACGTCGTATGAAATTTTATAATACGTCGTTTTGTTATACGTAACCGTCGTGTGTTTTTTTGTGCTGACTTGTTTATATTATTTTATATATTTAGGTACTTACACGATGTTTTGAAACAAGCAAATATGTGCAGCATGGTAGGCTTTATCGACCCTGCTACAGTTAGTGCCAACTCTGGCACAATAGCTGACAGATCACGACTGGTAGCAGCTCGACTTCAGAGGACTGACGGTGAACAGATTTTCATGATGCCTTACAATCCAGGGTTAGTCTCCTTAACAGGATTTTGTTTTTATGATTTTCAATAAATGACAGCGTATAAACTAACCACGTCGGTGTTTTATTTTATTGAGTCGTTTGAAACTACTAACCACGTCGGTAGTTATTTATCGTCGTGATAAATATATAATGTCGTCGATTGCTACTTTATTTCGTCGTGTGAAATATTATAATACGTCGTTTTTGTAAATAACCGTTGTTTTTATATTAATTTTGTGCAGCCGTCATTGGATCTTGCTGATTGTGAGAGCAAAGAGGGAAACCGTCTATTTTCTGGATCCTCTGCCAGGAAATCGTGTGGTCGATGAAGAGGCCAAAAACATCGTGAACAGTGTTATAAAAATTTATAATTCTCACATAGCCAGATCAGGCCGTAAGGCAGTAATTTGGAAAACTCTGTCAGGCACACCAAAGCAACCCAGCAGTGTCGAATGCGGGTATTATGTGATGCGCTTCATGAGGGACATCATCATGGATCCTTCCTTGGCATTTGAGAAGAAGGTAAGAAGAAATTACCTTCATACATTTTACGTCGTTTTTTGTATTATCAACGACGGTCATGTAAAATTACCGTCGTTGAATAAATATACTACGTCGGTTATGAAAAATATCGTCGTCTGTGATTGAATTTCTTTTTATTTATAAACCCTAATAGTCATTGTTTATGCAGTATGCCAAGGGAAAACAGGAAGCGCCATACCCCCAAGAAGCAATTGATGAAGTCCGGAATGAATGGGCAGAGTTTGTTTGCCTTCACCTGGAATAGGGGAATTATTGAACACTTGATATTTATGTATAATGTACAAATTTTGGCTATAATATATAATGTAAAAATTTGTTGAGGTTTTCTTAAATTAAAAAAAAAACAAACATACAAATTGCGTAACCGACGTGTAATACATTTCCAACGACCTAATAAAGTCAAAAACCGTCGTTTTTTGTTGTTTCGTTTTAAACAAATCCGACGTAAAAGGATATTTAGACGACGTTCTTTGAACAATTGAGTCGTTTATGGTTTACAACGTCTTCAATTTCTTAAGGGTTCAGGGTAGTACTTTGTAACGACAGTGGTTAAGTCGTGGAATATATATTTTACGTCGGATAGTTAAATATCCGCCATGGTTTCTCATTTAAATGACATCATTTTAACAACTTAGTCGTCTATTAAAATTTACAACGTCTACAATTTATTAACACCGACGTGGTTTGTTGTTGTGATAAGAATATTTTATTATTTTTATATCAAAATATTCAAAATAAATTTAAAATAAATCAGAAAAATGCAAAGTCAACTCCTATGAAGTCATTGATATATTTTCTTCCCGCTAAACCTTGAAAAAATTCATTTTGAATAACAAAAATTTAAAATGACCATCCAAAACAAAATTGTTTTGATGAGTCATAAAATCACTTCTAGTTTTATGGTTTAGGGTTTAGAGTCTAGGGTTTAGAGATTAGGGTTGTTATTTATTGGGGTTTATTTTTAAAGTATAATTTTTGGGTAGTCTAGGGTATATATTAGGCTGTAAAACCATAAACCCTTTTATAAACTTAATTTTTAAAATTATATAATTTAGTTTTAAGGGTTTAGGGTATTAATTTTTAACGACGGTGGTTGAGTCGTGGAATACATATGTTACGTCGTGCAGTAAAATATCCGACATGGTTTATACTTTAAACGACGTCAATTTAATATGTAAGTCGTCTATTATAATTTACAACGTTTTCAATTTCTTAATCCCGCCGTGGTTTTTCAGTCGTCTTTATATCAAAATATTCAAAATAAATTTAAAATTAATCCGAAAAATGAAGCGTCAAAATAAACGGCGTTACGTTCAGTGTTTCCGTCGTGGAATATTACATTTACGTCGGTTCTTGTAGAACTTTCGCCATGGTTTTTCTTTCGACGTTTTAAAGAGTGCGCTCTCTAAAAATTTTCGCGCGCCCTAAATTTTTTAGATTTGCTCTTATTCTTATACTTCTAACCCTGAACCCTAAAATTTTCAGATTTCGCGCAACATAACATTTCGCTCTCTCACTTCTGCTCTAATTAAAAGTTGCACTCTCCAGGCTCCGTCGAATCTGTGAGCTCGTCCAACCTGTAAGTACAAACCCTATCTTCCCCTTGTAAATTCATTGAATGATATTAGGTTGTTTTGTTAAAGGGTTTTAGGTATATGCTTTGCGATCTGTTAATAATGTGCTTATAGGTATGGGTTCATGGATTTTCTGTTTAATGGGTTCATGGATTACATTATCTGTTATGTTGAATTGGGAATGGATTTAATTTTGTCGGATCTTTTAATCACCCTATGTTATGTTGAATTGGGAATGGATTTATTGTTTTCATGCTTGGTTTCATGTATATGTTGGTTTCTTGCTTGGTTTCATATATATGTTGTGTTCTTAATGGGTTTTGGGTTCTTGAAAATAAACTGAGACACGACGCCTTTTTAGGCATACGACGACGATTACACGATTGTATTACTTATATTAGACGACGTCTGTTGAAAATCCGTTGTCTATATATGCCAAATACGTCTGTTTTTGTTTAAAACCCGTCGTCTCTGTTGTGTATTACTTGCTATTAGATCTTTGTATAATCTGCTATAGTGATGGTTATTGCCTGTATTTTCACTTTATTATAGATAATAGGTTATAGTGTCGGAGATGGATAAGTCATGGATGCACTCGGATAGAAGATTGAAGGCATATGAGTTTGGGGTGGAAGCATTTTTGAACTTTGCTGTAGAAAATCTTCTAACTACAACACATATCCGTTGTCCATGTGTTAAATGTGTTAATTTGAAGTTGTTTGGGGTTGGAATTATAAGGGATCACTTATACTTTAATGGAATTGACCAAAGCTATAAGAATTGGACATTTCACGGAGAACCTTGGGAAGCAACTACTAATGCTAGTAGAAATGTTGAAGAAGATGATGGCCATAGTAGGTACAGTTTTGTGTCTGAAGAAATTGATATGGATGATAATGATTTTGGTGATTTTGGTTCCGATCCGTATGAGTTTGCCAATGTGATTGGGGATGGAGATCAACCAGTGTACCCTGGTTGTAGAAAGTACACGAAGTTATCGGCATTAGTGAAGTTGTATAATTTGAAGGCAAAACATGGGATGAGTGATGTCTGTTTTACAGAATTATTGATACTTCAAGGCGATTTGCTTCCAGAAGGAAATACAATACCAACCTCCATGTATGAGGCTAAAAAGACTTTGTGTGCATTGGGGCTGAGTTATGAGAAAATGCACGCATGCCCCAATGATTGCATCTTGTATAGGAAGGAGTATGAGGATTCAACTAATTGTCCTACTTGTGGTATCTCAAGGTGGAAGGAAGGCAAAGATTCAATCTTGAAAGAGGGTGTGCCAGCGAAGGTGGTGTGGTATTTTCCTCCAATTCCAAGGTTTAAAAGGATGTTTCAATCACATGAGACAGCTAAGAGTTTGACTTGGCATGCTGCTAGAAAATCAATTGACGGTCAGATGTCTCATCCGGCGGATTCCCCGTCTTGGAAACTTCTTGATGATAAATGGCCTGAGTTTGGTAATGAGCCGAGAAACTTGAGATTGGCTCTTTCATCTGATGGATTCAATCCCCACAGTTCTCTAAGTAGCAGATATAGTTGTTGGCCGGTTATCTTAGTTACATATAATCTCCCTCCATGGCTGTGCATGAAACGAAAGTTCATGATGTTAACCTTATTGATTTCCGGTCCTAAACAACCCAGAAATGATATAGACGTCTACTTGGAGCCTTTGATTGATGATTTAAAATCTTTGTGGGATGGGATTAGAGGAGTGTATGATGCATATAATGGAGAATACTTTACACTCAGAGCTGCATTAATATGGACAATTAATGATTTCCCCGCCTATGAAAACTTATCTGGTTGTGTTGTTAAAGGATATAAAGCTTGTCCAATATGCAGCGATGATACACCTAGTCACAGGTTGAAAAATGGCCACAAAATTTGTTACATTGGGCATAGAAAATGGTTACCAATCAATCATCCATATAGGAGGCAACGTGCAGCTTTTAATGGGAAACCTGAATATGGCATACCTCCCGAGCCATTAACCGGAGAAGAAGTGCTGCATATGGTTGAAAATGGTGACAGAGTTTGTTGGAAGAAGAAATCAATATTCTTTGATCTCGAGTATTGGAAATACCTTCCTGTGAGGCATGCCCTAGATGTTATGCACATTGAGAAGAATGTTTGTGATAGTATCATTGGTACATTGCTGGAGATCCCTGGAAAAAATAAAGATGGGATTGCTGCTCGATTAGATTTATTGAACATAGGGGTCAAAACTGATTTGCAACCCGAGTATGGAGAAAGACGTACTCGTTTGCCTCCTGGGCCTTGGAATTTGTCCAGAGCAGAGAAGAGAGAGGTTTGCAATTCTTTCTATGGTATGAAGGTCCCTGAAGGTTATTCTTCAAATATTAAAAATCTTGTATCTTTACAAGATTCAAGTCTTCTTTGCCTTAAATCACATGATTGTCATACCTTAATGCAACAATTGCTCTCTGTGGCAATTCGTTCTGTTTTGGAGAAGCCTGCAAGGTATGCAATAACTCGTTTGTGCTTCTTCTTCAATGCTATATGTGCAAAGACTGTTGATGTTTCCAAGCTAGATAAGTTGGAAGAAGATCTAGTAGTTACTCTGTGTTTGCTTGAGAAGTACTTTCCCCCTTCATTCTTTGATATCATGGTTCATCTAGTAGTACATCTTGTCAGAGAAGTTCGTCTATGTGGGCCAGTATATTTTAGGTGGATGTATCCGTTTGAAAAATATATGAAAGTGCTGAAGGGGTATGTTCAGAATCGTACTCGTCCCGAAGGTTGCATTGCTGAGCGGTATATAGCTGAAGAAGCGGTAGAGTTTTGTACTCAGCATTTATCTGATGTTAGTACAGTTGGAGTGCCTTCAAGCCAAAAGATGGGACTTTCAAAGCCATTATCAAGTTGCACAGTGAGCGTAGTTGATCAGGACCTGTTGAATCAAGCACATCTATATGTCTTGGAGAATACGGAGGAAGTCCTACCTTATATCGAGTACGTATGAGTTTTATTCTTTAAGTTTCCATTTTAAATTATTTCTTATGTTTATCTTCTATATTTGGGACCGTAATGCTTGAATTTTTCGTGTCATGTAGGCAACATATGATCCACATCAAGACTGCTTATCCAAAATTTAGAAAGAGAACAAAGTGGCTGCAGGATAAGCACAATAGCACTTTCATTCAATGGCTACGCTTCAAGGTATATGTTGTTGAATAACATATTTCTCTTTTAATTTTCTTCTTATTTCTATGTTAGATTGAATTAAGATATGATTAATTTGCAGGTTCAAAGTGAACTTGAGGAAGACAATCATGGCGTATCAGAAAATTTAAGGTGGCTAGCAGCTGGTCCAAACATGTCAGTGCCATTATATAGGAGCTATCTTATTAAAGGTATTAAATTCAATATCAAGGCACAAGATGATGTGCGGACAACTCAAAATAGTGGAGTTTATTTACTTGCACATACCATGCAAGTTGCTAGTGCCAAGGATAAAAACCCAATTCTCTCAAATATGGGTTTCTATGGTGTCATTCAAGAAATTTGGGACCTTGACTACCAAAAGTTTACAATCCCAGTCTTTAGGTGTGATTGGATAGATAGTTCTGGTCTTGTAGTTGACGAACTTGGATTTACCCTTGTAGATTTGAGTAAAATTGGACATAGGAATGACCAATTTGTTTTGGCTTCTCAAGTCAAACAAATATTTTTTGTTGACGACCCGATGCATCGTGGTTGGTCGGTAGTGTTATCAATGCCTAGTAGAGAATATAATGATGTTATTGGTGATGAAGTATTAGGTGATGTGATAATTGAGTGTGAGCCATTTACTAGAAGGATGCCAAATGTTGACACATTTGATGAACTGGTGGGTGAGTTAGGTGGTCAAAATATTCGAGATGGGTGTGAAGATATATGGATTGAATGATGCTTATGTAATTGGCAGTGTATGACATTAATTTTGTAATATATTGTAATGTGATTTCTTCACTTTCTACGTTCAAATAAAACACGACGTTATTGTGAACCAGTTATTCAGCATATTTACCGACGTCTTAAAGCAACGTAATAATGAAGAACCACGACGCTATTGTGAAGAATTATTCAGGATATCACGTCGGGGAAGGATTAAGAACCGCCACGTAATTCAAAATAACACGACTCCAATCCCATAATACCGACGTCTAAAAAACGAGATATATAATCTGAACGTTAAAAAATACGACGTCATCATATCACGTCGGGGAAGGATTATTGTCGTGATAATGATATTTAACGGCGTCTTGTTTTAATTTTCGTCGTTGTATGTCTATCTTGCGGCCTTGTTCTGTTAATATGTGTCATATTTTTCCTTTTTAATGACGGTTTTTTTAGAGAGTTGGTCGTCTATTCTCATCCTCGACTGCTTTTTTAGATCTTTTTGCAGTACAAAGACGTCGTTTTGTATTTGTTGATGACGTTGTATATTTTAACAACGACGGTGATTTAGCGTCGTGGTTTATGAGGGAAAAGATGACGGTGGATTCCACGACCATTGAAAAACCGAATACACGACGGTGATTTACCGTCGTCTTTTTTCTTTTTTGTAGTAGTGCCAATTGAAATTGGTACTTAGGTGACAAGGGTTAACTTTTACGACACTTAAACAAAACGCAACAATCTTCACACACTTCAGACCTTGACCAAGTACACTTATGACTAGTCAACTGCTAGGCATGAACAACCACAATCAAGAATACACACAGAGCATGCCACAATGTACCTGCAACCCTAGAAGATTACTAGTGACAACCTAGGCACTCAGAAGGACCCGTCAATCTAGGCATCCCCTGTGCTAGCAACAACTATGGTGAAAGTGTGTGAAATCATCATAATCAAGTAAACACCAAACAACAGATAATGATGACTAGTCAACTATAAGGACACAAACCCAGAGTTCATACAATGAATAGTCAACCACTAAGAACACAAACTCAGAATTCATACAATGACTAGTCAACCACAATTCATACGATGACTAGTCAACCACCAAGAACACAACCCAGAATTCTTACGATGACTAGTCAACCACCAAGAACAGAAACCCAGAAAAATTACAGAGATGCAATCAGAAATTGTTCACCCAGAAACCCACCATTGGGAAAAACTAGGGGTCATCAACCGACCATGCAATCCACTAAGTAGAAAAAGATTCTTACAAAGGAACACAAGCAAGCTCAAGAAAAACCTAGATCTATTTAGGAAGATGAGCTATGCCTCCTTTGTGCAATCTTCTTCTCTAACTTAGCAAAGCTTGAAGCTCAGTTCTTCATGGCAATGACAGCTCATTCTCCAGCTCATTCATCCAATGGCACCAGCTTGCAAGTTCCAACTCAGACAGAAACCAAAATTTGGATTCAAAGGAGAATGACCAATTTCTTCAAGAAACCATACTCTTGAAGAAATCAATCTTGAATCTGACCTAGATATATATGAGAGAGTGTTTGATCTTGCAAGATGAGGTTTTCGTATTTCAAATGCAGTTTTCAAAAAGGAACATTTTGGAAAACTCAAAGATGAAAAATATGAAGGTTACACTTGAGGAAGAAGAGAAAGTTTACAGAGAAACTTTCCAAAACTTGCCTACAAAAATGACGGCTGCCAAATGAGGAATTCTTTGGCTTTTACCAAAAATTCTCAGGTCAGAATAGACACATGGCAGCTGAGAAATTCGTAGAAAAATGGTTAAGCCCCAGCTGGAAACAGTGAGCTGGAAATCCTAATTGAAACAAAGGTTGACTAGTCATACGAAGGAAAGATGACTAGTCATAATCTTCAGAAATTTAGTGAATGCAATGTAGTGTAATGCAGAATTTACCTTTGTTAAACGCATTGTTTTCCATCAGAATGTAGGCAGATAAGAACACCTAGAGAAGTAATTCTTAATCTAAACTTAGAGCTTGGGAAACTACAATGATTGTCCTATTACAAAATTGTCTAGGGAAGCCAAAAGAAAAAACTCAAAATGCATACATTAACAGCAGGCATTCACAGCAACTGGGTCGGTACATGTGCCCTTGATGTTCTTGAAGCTAACATTGCTGATCTTAACTTTGGAAGGAACCTACAAAAAACCATTCATGAATTGATCAATTTAAATCCTTTTAAAGATTAAGTAAATGATGACTTGATTAACAAGGAACATATATATGATGTTAATAAATTGTTATAGATAGATACCCCTTCTTTGCATTCGATCCATGGGCAGTACTCTTGGCACAATCATTTTTGGATTAAGCGATTGATCCTTGGCCATCAAAAGTGCCACCTCCTGAGACTGTTAACCCATCAATATTTTGGGAAACGACCCAACCATCTTGTGACTTGAGCTTTTCTGGCTCTGCAAGAGCCTGCAGGGTTCCTTCAACTCGAACGCTAGCCAGCGATTTGCTGGGCCCTTGAAACTTCACTGGACCAGCCATGTAGTTTCCTTTTGCTATCACAACCGTGTTCGGAGCTGTGGGTGCGCATGCTTCTTTCCAAGCACTATTAATAGCCTAAAATCGATAGCATACTCAAAAAGTTACTAAGATGTTAAGATAGATGCTCGCATTCACAACAGACAACATATACAATGTACTAAATATCTGGGAAGAGAAATAATTAAATAAAGAGGCTAATTGAGTAAATTTGGTTAAACAAATATCCAAAGAAGATTCATATTGCAAGGGGATTGGCACATTTTTTTGTCGTAATCCACAACTACAAAGAAGCAAGAATGATTAATATGGCTCGCATAAAAAATGCAGATTATAGTAGATAAGCAAATTTTTAAGTTTTTTTAAGATTATAAACTGTCGAATCCCCCCTGAACTATCACGCTTGTCGAATCTCCATCTTGAATTAATTTTTCAGCCAATTTAGTCATTGTATTAAATTTATTCGTCAATTTCACCCAGGCCGTTAGCTTTTTCACAATTCCATCCAAATGTCTGTCAAATATAAGGGTCAATTTGAAATTTTACAAGGTATAGCATTAAGAAAACGGGCAAAGTACTGAAATGGTCTTCAAACTTATACCTGATTTACATTTTGGTCCTTCAACTAAATTATTTGTTCAAATGGTCCCTCACCTCTACATTATTCGCTCCAGTGGTCCTACTGTCTAATTTTCTTTTAGATTTAACCTAATTTTAGGGTAAATAATGACCAATTTTCCCTCATATTTAACAGAAATATTGACAGAATGTAAAAGTAGGAACAATGGAGCGAATAATATAGAGTTGATGGACTAGTTTCAGCTTTTTTTTTATTTATAAATTCTAGTTTCCCCCATTCCCCCTAACCCGCAAAACCCAGAATCAACACCCTCTCCCCCGATTTTTTCTCCCTCATTCTGATTTCTTCGGACCCCATATCCCAACCACCAACCACCACCCACAGATATATCCCCTGACCTCCCCCGTCCTCCCAACCCCCACTTGCAGAAACCATAATTCCCTCTCCTCCCGATTTATTTCACCCACATTCAAGCACTTTGAAGAACCAGAGAAAAAAAATAAAATTTTAATTTAACAGTGAAGTATATGCCTAACATGGTACTTTTTTCATAGAGATTTGATGGAAATTGTCAAAAGCTAACGGCAAGGGAGAAGTGGGAGAAGAAATTTAATATAAAGGCTAAATTGGCTGAAAAATTAATTTAGGGTGGAGATTTCGACAAGCGTGATAGTTCAAAGGGGTATTTAGCAGTTTACCCTTTTTCTAATGTGTGTTTAAACTCAACACATTACTTGAATTAATAATCCTCATTCTTCTTTTTTGTTTGAAGTTTTTACTTCTATTCTTGCATAAAAAATAAAAATCATAGGATTGAATCACCCCTCCCTTTTCCCCTTCCTAGCACACTACTGGTCGAGATGGTCATTCATACAGAAACAATTAAATAAAGAGGCTAATTGAGAAAATTTGGTTAAACAAATATCCAAAGAAGATTCATATTCCAAAAACATTATTTTTTAATCAAATAAAACTTTCTTTCTCTTTCCCATGATTATTTTCATCTAATTCCTACTAATTTATTCATCTCTTTTAAGATGTAACAAAAAATTGTACTGAGATATTTTCCCCCTCTTAGATAAAAACACCAAGTACAATTAGCACAAAATCGAAGAGCACACAACCAATGCATCTCTGAAGAAACATCAGCAGCATGGTTTGTTCTTGTTAGATCAAGCAGCAGCAGCGCCGGTAGCGCAAGCAAGAGGCTGTGCCACGCGATTAATTGTCGGCTTGACATTAGAACACACAGAGGTAATAGGACCTTTGTCTCCAGTGTACTTGAGATCAATGTCACTCAATTCCACATTCTCACATGGCAGGCCTGGGCTGCATGCAAGCTTCACAGCAACTGGGTCAGTACATGTGCCCTTGATGTTCTTGAAGCTAACATTGCTGATCTTAACTTTGGAAGGAACCTACACAAAACCATTCATTAATTGATTAGTTTAAATCTTTTTAAAGATTAAATAAATGATGACTTGATTAACAAGGAACATATATATGATGTTAATAAATTGTTATAGATAGATACCCCTTTTTTGCATTCGTTCCATGGGCAGTACTCTTGGTCAATGAGGATAGGGTTACCAACATTAACCATGGTAATATCCTCAAAGTGAATATCCGAGGCAGTGCTATCTTTTGGGGAAGCAGGCCATGTTTTGATCCTCACACCATTCGTTGTATTAGTCAAGGTGCATTTCTTAATATAGATGCCGGACACAGGTTCTTCCTCTGGGTACCTTCCAAGGCTCCCGATGGCTATGCCGTGGCCTGGCCCGCAAGTAACGTTGGTCACGGTGAGGTCCTTGGTACCATCACCGATCGAAATACAATCATCCCCAGTTCCGATGGTTGTGTCAGTGATGTTGATCCCAGTTGAACGACCGATGTGAATTCCATCTGTGTTCATGCTTTCCTTAGGTGCTGAGACGGTAAATCCATTGATTTCAACCTTCTCGCACTTCTGAAGATTGACGTGGAAATTTTTGCTATCCTTCGAAGTTACGTCCAAAATTTTGGAATTGGTGAGTACGTGGAACCTCAAATTCTGCATATATTAAGAAAACCAATCAGACCCAAATATGTTTATATTGTCAGGCTGTGAATCTGGATCACGTATCATCAAGTCAAGAATTGATCAATGAGCAAGATTTCGCAAACGTTCCTATGCGACACAGGTAGATTTTCAGGTATATAAAACAACATGGTCGGATTAAATCATCTTACAATGTGTTTAGATTTGCATTTTCTATTTTTGTTGCAATCATTGTTTTTCCAAGACTGTGCTCCTTGGCCATCAAAAGTTCCACCACCTGACAAGGTGAGCCCGTCGACGTGGTCAAAACCAATCCAAGTGTCGTCCTTCGGGAGCTGGCTGCCATCTACTGGAGCCTGCAATGTTCCTTGGAGCTGAAACTCAATAGCAGCCTTGCAAGGACCTTTAAAAGTTGTTCCTACAAACTTGAATATTCCCTTTGGAACAACAATTTTACTTGGTGTTGTTGATGCACATGCGTCTGTCCAAGCCTTCTCTAAAGCCTAATTAACATTACGCAAATTTAAAACTGTTAATGATTTAGTTTGGCAAACAATTGTAGAAACAAATTCTAATCAGAACCGAATATGAATACAAATGTTTTTGTTACCTGGGTAATATCAGAGCCTGGCTTTCCACCATATTTTGCACTTGTCACATCTAAGGCAGCAGATTGAGCTTTAGCTGTGGATGCTAACAACAAGAACACAAACATTGGCAAGACATTTTTCAGTTTCAAACCCATCTTGAGACTTTGTTATTTCCTTTTTGTTTGGAGTATGATGAAACTCCATTGCTTTCAGCCCAATTTATACTCCCATCGGAAAGCTCAACACCGTTAATATTTATTTGGCCAATTAAGAAGTTGAATGTAGGTCAACCATCCTATAATTAGTAATTAATTAAGCTGCTCAGCTTTAGAACATGAATTACCTACAATGGCTCTTCGCTCAGTTTCCAATTTGGGCAAAAGATTTTTTCTTCCAAGACTATGTCAGATTAGAAAGAAAAGATTTATGACATGGATGACTTATAAACCAAAAGTACTAAACCTGTTATAATCCAATTTGGTGCGAAGATTAACAAAAAAAATACTTACACAAAATTGATTTTTCATAAACCAAAAATTGTTTCCGAACGCACTAATCAAACTAATAAATTCTTGACCATAATTTGTAACAAAGCAGTTGTGACAAGAGAAATAACTATTGGATATTCGTTTTGTATTCACATTGAAAAGTTAAGGGACCTGGCCTGGGTTTATAAGGAGTGAGTGAGGGCCTTATCTAAGGCACGCTTTACCAATAGTTGAGACCCAATCGGGAGACGTTTTGTCTTATATTCCTACTAATGTAATTTCTATTACAGATGGACAAATATTCATATCCGTCAATTTATTTAATGATGGAATCAGATCGCAGCACAAATTATGTTTCCAGGGTAGGATTCGCAGCTCAAATTAAAGCTATGACGTCATATCTCTTAACCGTTGGATCAAACTAACCAATTTGATCCAATGGCTAACTAATTTAATCTAACAGCGAAGAGATCATCTAAGGGCCTTAGATATAAGGCCCTCACTATAGAATTCGTATGTAGCATGTAACAACCCGATCCTAAATCAATTTTTAATTATTAATTTATTCAAATAAAAGACAATTTTACCCTTAAAATATTTTAATGGTTTAAAAGTTGACTTTTTGTTCGGGATGGAATCTGGGGATTTCAATTATACTTTTACGTAGAGCACGTCGAGATGAGTCCGTAGACACGTAGTGGACTCAAATCTGAGTTGTAACGAAGAAGTTACGATGAAAAATATAGTGGCAAAATCATACATTTTTTGAAAAAAGGTATTTTAAAAATCTGATATCACGCTCTCTCTCTCTCTCTCTCTCTCTCTCTCTCTCTCTCTCTCTCCTCTCTGTTTTCGTGCGACAGAACAACCACCCCCCGTCTTGGATTTTTCTTCCCAGTCGGTGGCATCAAGAGCCACCACTTGGGGCGGTACTTGTCCCAAAAGGACCGCAAGATCTTCCTCTTCTAGCCCCGCCCCAGCCCAGCCGCCCCAGCCGTCGGTTTTGGCCGGAAAAAACCAGAAAACTGACCGGTTTCTGTGAGAATTTTCTGACGCTCTTTTGAACGTTTCCGGCTACCATTTCCGTCGATCCAAGTATGCTTTCTCAACCTCTCGAGGTGTTCTAGCTGTTGGTTGTGTTGGTTAGGAGAAATTTCTGTGTTTTGAGACGTAAATAAAGTTTGGTCGAATTTCGGCCTCCGATTCGGGCCACTTCCGTCGACTTTTTGGGGTAGGTCCAAGATCAAAAGTTGCTCCACTCTATGTGCTGATTATGTAGGTATAAGTCTTGACCGACGGTTTGGAGATTTTCCGATTGCTGAATCGCTTTGGACAACCACGCGCTGCCGGCGCGTGTGGCGGCCCGTGGATCACTTTTTGGCCTGTCCTTGAGTCCTAAAATAATCATCATGTCGTCCTGAGCATGACGGTATGCTCGGATATGATTTTGGTTATCGGTTGGTCGTCGATCGGATATCGCATATTGGGCGTAATCTTGGTTCGATATGTTCGGACCGTGGGATCGACTTTATTTTTGAATATGTTGATCTAGGCACTTCTAGGATCGTATAGAAATTTGCGGATCGAGAATCGGAGTCTTGAATACTCCGATTCAATAATTCAAAGTTTAGATAAAGGATAACCGTCCGATCGTGAGCGATCCGACCGTTCGATTCGGACCAAACTAGCATGACAGGTTTAGTAAACCTTGTTGAAGCCGTAGGAACTCTTGGTTCGAAAATGGGAGGTCATGGGCCCTGCAGGCCCGGTTGACCCAATTTATAAAGTTTGAGCCTCAATTGACCGTGAGTCTTCTGAGGTAGTTTCACCCTTCGAGAAGTACATTGTTTTAAAAGTGGAATTTTGACTATTTTGATTTTAAGGGTCATGGTTGTTTTGAATATGGATATATATGTTTGAGAAGTTTTCGATGCATATTATGATGAAGTATTTGGACAAAATATATTAATATGAATTTGGGGAACGTTATTGACTGGTTATGTGAATTGTGTGTATATATATACACACACACATAGTGGTTTGAAAAGATAAGTTATGGACACAAGTTCTCAACAGTATGGAGTGTAAATTCTAAGGTAGTTGAGTACTGATTTTTGGGAAGTTAAGAAAAGATTTGAAATATGGATTTGTGGAGTATGAGAAATTTTAGGATGAGTTTTGGTATAAGGTTTTCAAACCCACCCGAGGGTACCCCCCAGTTGCCTTGAAACAACTTTGTTATTTTTGATAATGCCCCACAAGTTTCAGGGACACTTGAACCGTGTGGTGCGAGGATTGCGGCTCAGGTTGACTTTGTGTTTGCGAGGCTTGAGAGGATTTGTCACATTATGTGACACAAGGAATTGACGGTACATTATTGGAATTGACGGAAAATTATAGTAATTGACGGTATATTAAAGGAATTGACGGAATATGAATGGGAGTACGCCTAGGTGGAGAATATTTGGGTTTTTAAGAGGTTTAAACAAAAAATGAGGATTTTCTCTTGGTATTTTTGGGTAAAAGTTTTAATAACTGCTTTTCTGATTTTATGAGGCAAGTAATGAATGGTTTTGTTCTTCATTCGTGTACATGAGTTTTCTGTGAGCTTTGAAGGAAGAATTAAAAGCGTTTTATGAGTTTGTTTGTTATTACATATGATTTACGTGAGAAAAATATAAATTGATTCATGGATTTGAGGAAATTCTTTGTGTAGCCTAATTATGTGTAAATATAATAAGTGAAAGAACTACGTGTGGCTTGATCCCTTGGTAAGGGTATGTAGGCAACCTAGAGTTACTAGGTGCAGCCACAAGATAAAGTGATTGAAAGGTTGTTCAGTAAGTTATTTTGAAATTTGATAACATATTCATGTTGTTCTAAAAGTTGGGATCAGTTACAGATAGCAGAATGATTTATTCGGTATAAAGAGGCCCGATGCCATAAAAATTTGATGATTGGTTGCATGAATTCTATTATTGTGCATGCTGAATGTTTGGGATTATAAAATCATGTTTTATACAGGTAAAATTTTTGGGAAACGAGCAATTTACAAGGGAGACTGCCGAATTTTCTGCAAAAGTCAAACTTGAAAAGATTGTGAATAGGGTTATCTACTGTAGACGTCCCTGAACTTGGCCTCCAGTTGCAATTGAGTCCGTGAACTTTTTTTTGAGGCAATTACATCCGTTAACTAGATAAATAGTTTCAATTGGGTTATACCGTCCAACTCTGTTAATTTATCTGTCAAAGTGAGAGGGTAAAAGCGTCCTTTCGGGTTCTTCATCCATCATTGACCCCAACTCCACCTTCTTTATCCATCATCAACCCTAACAACCCCACCTCCATCTTCACAAGTTTACAATACAAATCCATATCGAAGAGTTTGTGATTGGTAGAAACCACATAGGATTTACTTGGCTCTATTAACAACAACAAACAACAAACAAAAGGAGAAATTTTTGAAAGCTTTCAAGACATGAACATCTCAAAAGAATTAGGGGAAAATTGGAGAAATAGAATCACAACGGAGCTGGCCATCCTGAGCTCGGTGGGTTCTGGGTTTTGCGGGTTGGGAGATGGGGGGTGGGTTGCAGGTTGGGTTGGGATCTGAGTTTTGAGGGGGTGGGCTAAGGAGGAGGGGGAATGGGTTGCAGGAGAGAGGGAGAGACTGGACAAACACAAACAGTTATCCCCAATCCTGTGTAGAGAGTCCATTCAGGTATACCTCCACCTTTACATTATCGCTGAAAAACAATAATCAAGCTTTCTCTTTCAATTCGATGACACAGTGGAAGTGGAGTGAAGTAAGAACTCCAGCGAACATTACAAGAATCCATATTTACAAACAGAACCAACAAAACACAACAAAAGAAACAGAGACACTGAAAGAGGTAAACTAGTTATAATATCTAAAAGCAAAACCAGGAAAACTGGCAGTGAACACAAAAAGAGCAACATAAATTCAACAACCCATTATTGCAAACTTATCCAAACACACAAAAAGAGTATAAATTCAAAGACCCATTTAGTGCATGCAGCTGAATTTGTACCTTTGAAGCGAAATTCAGCCAATTGGAACTTCAAATGTATAGTTTTTAAGTAAACCCGAGAACTTTACGAGTGTGTGAAGCTTGTGAATTGTGTTTTGTTGGTGTTTGTGATTAGATCATGATTTTCTTATGGGTTTTAGGTGTTTCGTTTTTCTAGTCATGTTTGGGAATTTTTTTTCCATCTGATTTTGTTTTTGGATTGTGGTTATGTTCAATCCATTCTCGAAAGGACGTTTTTATCCCTCATTTTAACAGACAAATTGATAGAGTTCAATGGCAGGACCACAGTGGGAACTATTTATCGAGTTAACGGATGTAATTGCCGCAAAAAAAAGGTTCATGGATCCAATTGCAACTAGGGGCCAAGTTCAGTGATGTCTATAGTAGATAACCCATTGTGAATATTAGTTAGAAGGGCAATTTGGTTAAGTGTGCTCGGCACCGGCCAGGTGTCGAACACGCACAGGGTTTGATTCAGATTCCAAAGTGGAATTTGGGTCGGGTCCTGTCATAGTGAGGCACGGTTTTTCGGTGGAACTGATTGGGAGATAGAGAATGCTATTGAGGGTTGATTGTGGTTATGTCAAGTTTGAGGTTTCGAATAATGGAACAGAAGGAGCCTTGTTTGGTGCATCAAGTAAATCGTGATGTTGAGAATGATTAAAGGTGAGTTAAGTTTTATGTACTCCATTTTCGTTTCAACCCAATTTATATATTGTCCGGTTGGGAGCCACTAAAATTATCAAACCAAATTACTATATACTTTTGTCCAAGGCAAGCTTTTTTGTTTCTTTTCCCCTCTAACTATAGGTTTTTCCGTTGAAAGAGCCATCAATTTGTTGCAAACAATGTTTTCGTGCAACTTCTACCGTGTATATTATTTAGCTGGTGAGACTCATTAATATTTGTAAAAATGGTAGACATCTTCCATGTGAGAAAGTTGATACAAATTTGAAAAATAGTATGGTTGTATATATTCGCATGACTTGTGGACCTGCATTTACTTTTCTTATACGCCAAGAATTCCTATATTAGATGTAATTGATTTACTTTAATTCATGATTTCTTACTGTAAATAGAATTAGGAGTTATTACGTTCCTAATAACATGGAGAAGAATAAACAGAAAATGTATATATATATATGTTGTACTATAAATATGGCCTCTTACAAGGAGAAGAATAAACAGAAAATTCCCACAAACAATATGTTCTCATAGGTTCTCATATTTAGCATGGTATAGTTGACCCCGAAGCTTCCGCACATATTGGAATCAAGTTGGATGGCTCCAACTACCCCATTTGGTCCGAAGTTGTCGAGATGTATGTCGATGGCAAAGACAAGTTGGGACACCTACTCAGACCCTCGCTTGATTAGCACCTTTATTTGATTTCTGACGGCGATTGCCACGATCTACTTTGATGGCACGTACACCCCTTAGGTGTACGACCTTAAACGACAGAGTCAACAGTTGTGACAAGCATGTGGCTCGATTGAAACTTATTACAACGACATTCTCCAAGAAGACTGTGTTTATATCTTCTTGGATGGCTTGGATGACCGACTTGATAAGGCCCGAAGTGATGTCCTTCAGATGGCTTCGTTTCCCACCGTGGAGTGGGCATATGCTTATGTCTGACGCGAAGATCTCTTACAAGTTGTGATGATGGGTACTCAGGTGCCGACTGCGGCTGGTTTGGCGGCCAAGGGAACTCACCAACTAGTCGGCCACACCTCGGCGACCGGTCAGCCCGGCCAGATGCCTTCCTCTATCGTTGTGCCGCTTCAGATACAGTCCTATATCACGGCTGTTGGCTCGCCTTCACGCCCGACTACACAACCTCCTCGACCATGGGCTTTGACCAACGTGAGTGGATGCACTCATTGTGGCAACCCAAAACACACTCGGAAAACCTGTTTTAAATCTCATAGTTATTTCGATTCTTGACACACTCGCCTAACCCACATTTGCAAAGAAGAAAGAATGATTAATTGGCGCATAAAAAATGCAAATTATGGTAAAGGTCTATTTAAATTTAACTGTTTACTCAAATAATCTTTCTTCTTTTAAAGTTTTTTACTTCGATTCTTGCATATAAAACATAAAAATATATGAACCATCCAACCCCTTCCTGGCTAGCACGCCACTGGTCGAGGTGGTCATTCATAAAGAAATAAATAAATAAAGAGACTAATTGAGTAAATTTGGCTCGAAAAAAATTTCCATAGCTTCATATTCCAACCACTTTCTTTTCCAATCAAGTAAAACTTTTTTTAACATCTCTCTACTAATATATTGCTTTCCCATGAATAACAATAGTACATAATCTAAATCCATAACATCTGTATACAGAACATAACATCTATACTGTTGCATAAGTGTAGTCCACCACTACCCACCATTCTAATTAAGCATGAAGGGGCGTTCTGCAGATTATTTTCTTTTCCTACTAATTTCTTTTAATCATCACCTTAAAGCAGTACCAAATTAAACTGCAGTCTTTCCACAAGCAGGTGGAAAAATTTGGCTTGTCATAGTGGGCTTGACGTTAGTACACATAGATGTGGCAGCACCATTTTTCCCATTGTATGTCAAATGGATGTCACTAATTTATACATTCTGGCATGGAATGCCTTTGCTGCAAGCAAGCTTCATAACAACAAGATCAGCAGAAGTGCTCTAATGTTCTTAAAGCTCACATTGTTTATCTTAATTTTCGACGGGATTTTCGCTTGGCATTGGCCATTTGGACAGTATTCTTAGTCTATAAGAAGTAGGGGTGGGCATCGGGATCGGAAAACCGGAATACCGAACCGGATCGGATGAAAAAAAGGGGAAATATGGGTAAAAGGATGGTACCCAACAACCTGAGTTTCCAAAAACCTGGCCCAACACCGTGAAAAGGAGGACCAAAACTATAAACCCTAGGTGTAGCCACCCACGCCAAATCTTTGGACAACGGTCGTCTTCTCATGAATGTAAGGCTTGAGATTGCGGATTGGGCGACGAAGGAGGCGTGAAGAAAGCCACCTCCACCATGACCGCTGACCCCAATGAAGCAGCTTGCACCATAGTCGTTGACTTGGAGACTGTTGGCACAATAGCAGTAGCAAACCCGCTGAAACCACCATACTAACACAACCACAAGAAATGCCAACCCACTGAGGAGAAAGTGAACGACAAAACCAACACCCAGGATATGAGAGAGACAACAACGAGGCTAGAACCCCAGAATCAAAGAGAGGGGTGACGGTAGCGACTCGACGTGGAAGAGAAACGGCAGCGACTCGACGTGGAAGAAAAGTGACTAGGCCTTGTCAAGTCGAGGAGGGCGACGACGGCTGAACGTGGATGAAAACGAGCGTTGTTAGGCCAATGAGGGGATGACAGTTGAACGTGAAAAACCCACGCCCTAATATTTTACACACGTGCTCTCCTCGCTTGCAGGTAATTTAATTTGAGATTTTTGGATACTCTTTTTCAGGTGTTCGAAAATCTCTGTCAACCGTCTATGTGGATTCCATCTGTGTTTAGACTTTCACCAGGGGTGGTGATGATCACATGTTGAAGTGTCACATTTTTACAGTTTAAGACGTTTATGTGAAACAGCTTGCTGTTCAAAGATGTTATGTCTTGAAAGTGTGAATTGGTGAGCCCTGTGAATCTTATGTTCTGCATTCAAGGAACCCAATTGAGCAAATTCTATTTGTTAGCCTCCGTTTCTAGCTCACAAGATTGATAAAAAAAACGTGCACTTCAAATTTAAAAAAACTTAATATAGGCAGTGAGTTGCATTTTCCAGTTTTGGCACAATCATTTTTGGATTAAGCGATTGATCCTTGGCCATCAAAAGTGCCACCTCCTGAGACTGTTAACCCATCAATATTTTGGAAAACAACCCAACCATCTTGTGACTTGAGCTTTTCTGGCTCTGCAAGAGCCTGCAGGGGTCCTTCAACTCGAACGCTAGCCAGCGATTTGCTTGAAACTTCACTGGACCAGCCATGTAATTTCCTTTTGCTATCACAACCGTGTTCGGAGCTGTGGATGCTCATGCTTCTTTCCAAGCACTATTAATAGCCTTAAATCGATAGCATACTCAAAAAGTTACTAAGATGTTAAATATCTGGGAAGAGAAATAATTAAATAAAGAGGCTAATTGAGTAAATTTGGTTAAACAAATATCCAAAGAAGATTCATATTGCAAGGGGATTGGCACATTTTTTTTGTCCTAATCCACAACTACAAAGAAGAAAGAATGATTAATATGGCTTGCATAAAAAATACAAATGATAGTAGATAACAAATGTTCAAGGCAAATTTTTAAGTTTTTTTAAGGGTATAAACTGTCGAATCCCCCTTGAACTATCACCCTTGTCAAATCTCCATTCTGAATTAATTTTTCAACCAATTTAGTCATTGTATTAAATTTATTCGCCAATTTCACCCATGCCGTTAGCTTTTTCATACTTCCATCCAAATGCCCATCAAATATAAGGGTAAATTTGAAAATTTACAAAGTATAGTATTAAGAAAAATGGTAAATTACTAAAATGGTCCTCAAACTTATAACTGATTTACATTTTGGTCCTTCAACTAAATTATTCGTTCAAATGGTCCCTCAACTCTATATTATTAGCTCCAATGGTCCTACTGTCTAATTTTCTGTTAGATTTAACCTAATTTTAGGGTAAATAATGACCAATTTTCCCTCATATTTAACAGAAATATTGACAGAATGTAACGGTAGGAATAATGGAGCGAATAATATAGAGTTGATGGACCATTTGAACGAATAATTTAATTGAGGGACCAAAATACAAATCGAGTATAAGTTTGAGGACCATTTGAGTAATTTACCCAAAGAATAAGGAAAATGTAATAACAAAATCAAATAGAGAAAAAGAAAACCTCCCACCAATTTCTTCTCCCCCATTTCCCAACCACTCTACAGACCACTCCCCTCTCCTCCCACCCCACACTTGTAGAAACCAGAACCCCCTTCCCCCCCTCCCCTGATTGTGTTGAAATAATTAAAAGTTCCAATTACTTCTTTCAATATAGTAATTAAAAGTCGAAATAATTTTTTTATTAAAATGGAGTTTTTAATTGAGTGGAGAATTCACGGTTGGAACCACCTTGGGTGTTGTCAATTTTGTGTGGTTCATAAAGTTTAAAGCTTGACAAGGATTGGGTTTGGCTGGTTCTTGGAGTTCTTTTCTAGTTTCAGCTTTTTTTTTATAAATTCTAGTTTCCCCCATTCCCCCAAACCCGCAAAACCCAGAATCAGCACCCCCTCCCCCGCTTTCTTCTCCCTCGTTATGATTTCTTCTGCCACAATATCCCAACAACCAACCACCACCCACAGATATATCCCATGTCCTCCCCCGTCCTCCCAACCCCCACTTGCAGAAACCAAAATCCCTTCTCCCCCACTCCCCCCGATTTATTTCTCCCACATTCAAGCACTTTGAAGAACCAGAGAAAAAAAATCAATTTTTAATTCAACAGTGAAGTATATGCCTAACATAGTACTTTTTTCACAAAGATTTGGATGGAAATTGTCAAAAGCTAACGGCAAGGGTGAAATTGGAGAAGAAATTTAATATAAAGGCTCAATTGGCTGAAAAATTAATTTAGGGTGGAGATTCGACAAGCGTGATAATTCAAGGGGGTATTCGGCAGTTTACACTTTTTTTAATGTGTATTTAAACTCAATACATTACTTGAATTAATAATCCTTATTCTTCTTTTTTCTTTGAAGTTTTTACTTCTATTCTTGCATAAAATATAAAAATCATAGGATTGAATCACCCCTCCCTCTTCCCCTTCCTAGCACACTACTGGTCGAGGTGGTCATTCATACAGAAACAATTAAATAAAGAGGCTAATTTAGAAAATTTGGTTAAACAAATATCCAAAGAAGATTCATATTCCAATAACATTCTTTTTTAATCAAATGAAACTTTCTTTCTCTTTCCCATGATTATTTTCATCTAGTTCCTACTAATTTATTCATCTCTTTTAAGATGTAACAAAAATTGTACTGAGATATTTTCCCCCTCTTAGATGAAAACACCAAGTACACTTAGCACAAAATCGAAGAGCACACAACCAATGTATCTCTGAAGAAACATCAGCAGCATGGTTTGTGCTTGTTAGATCAAGCAGAAGCAGGAGCAGCAGCGCTGGTAGCGCAAGCAAGAGGCTGTGCCACGCGAGTAATTGTCGGCTTGACATTAGAACACACAGAGGTAATAGGACCTTTGTCTCCAGTGTACTTGAGATCAATGTCACTCAATTCCACATTCTCACATGGCAGGCCTGGGCTGCATGCAAGCTTCACAGCAACTGGGTCGGTACATGTGCCCTTGATGTTCTTGAAGCTAACATTGCTGATCTTAACTTTGGAAGGAACCTACACAAAACCATTCATTAATTAATTGATTAATTTAAATCCTTTTAAAGATTAAGTAAATGATGACTTGATTAACAAGGAACATATATATGGTGTTAGTAAATTGTTATAGATAGATACCCCTTTTTTGCATTCGTTCCATGGGCAGTACTCTTGGTCAATGAGGATAGGGTTACCAACATTAACCATGGTAATATCCTCAAAGTGAATATCCGAGGCAGTGCTATCTTTTGGGGAAGCAGGCCATGTTTTGATCCTCACACCATTCGTTGTATCAGTCAAGGTGCATTTCTTAATATTGATGCCGGACACGGGTTCTTCCTCTGGGTACCTTCCAAGGCTCCCGATGGCTATGCCGTGGCCTGGCCCGCAAGTAACGTTGGTCACGGTGAGGTCCTTGGTACCGTCACCGATCGAAATACAATCATCCCCAGTTCCGATGGTTGTGGCAGTGATGTTGATCCCAGTTGAACGACCGATGTGAATTCCATCTGTGTTCATGCTTTCCTTAGGTGCTGAGACGGTAAATCCGTTGAATTCAACTTTCTCGCACTTCAAAAGATTGACGTGGAAATTTTTGCTATCTTTTGAAGTTACGTCCAAAATTTTGGAATTGGTGAGTAAGTGGAACCTCAAATTCTGCATATATTAAGAAAACAAATGAAATATGTTTATATTGTCAGGCTGTGAATCTGGATCACGTATCATCAAGTCAAGAATTGATCAATGAGCATGATTTCGCAAATGCTCCTATGTGACACAAGAAGATTTTCAAGTATATAAAACAACATGGTAGGATTAAATCATCTTACAATGTGTTTAGATTTGCATTGTCTATTTTTGTTGCAATCATTGTTTTTCCAAGACTGTGCTCCTTGGCCATCAAAAGTTCCACCACCTGACAAGGTGAGCCCGTCGACGTTGTCGAAACCAATCCAAGTGTCGTCCTTCGGGAGCTGGCTGCCATCTACTGGAGCCTGCAATGTTCCTTGGAGCTGAAACTCAATAGCAGCCTTGCAAGGACCTTTAAAAGTTGTTCCTACAAACTTGAATGTTCCCTTTGGAACAACAATTTTACTTGGTGCTGTTGATGCACATGCATCTGTCCAAGCCTTCTCTAAAGCCTAATTAACATTACGCAAATTTAAAACTGTTAACGATTTTGTTTGGCAAACAATTGTAGAAACAAATTCTAATCAGAACCGAATATGAATACAAATGTTTTTGTTACCTGGGTAATATCAGAGTCTGGCTTTCCACCATATTTTTCACTTGTCACATCTAAGGCAGCAGATTGAGCTTTAGCTGTGGATGCTAACAACAAGAACACAAACATTGGCAAGACATTTTTCAGTTTCAAACCCATCTTGAGACTTTGTTATTTCCTTTTTGTTTGGAGTATGATGAAACTCCATTGCTTTCAGCCCAATTTATACTCCCATCGGAAAGCTCAACACCGTTAATATTTATTTGGCCAATTAAGAAGTTGAATGTAGGTCAACCATCCAATAATTAGTAATTAATTAAGCTGCTCAGCTTTAGAACATGAATTACCTACAATGGCTCTTCGCTCAGTTTCCAATTTGGGCAAAAGATTTTTTCTTCCAAGACTATGTCAGATTAGAAAGAGAAGATTTATGACATGGGTGACTCATAAACCAAAAGTACTAAACCTGTTATCATCCAATTGGGTGCAAAGATTAACAAAAAAAATACACACACAAAATTCGTTTTTCATAAACCAAAAATTGTTTCCGAACGCACTAATCAAACTAATAAATTCTTGACCATAATTTGTAACAAAGCAGTCGTGACAAGAGAAATAACTATTGGAAATTCGTTTTATATTCACATTGAAAAGTTAAGGGGCCATGCTGGGTTTATAAGGAGTGAGTGAGGGCCTTATCTAAGGCATGCTTTACCAATAGTTGAGACCCAATCGGGAGATGTTTCGTTTTACATTCCTACTAATGTAATTTCTATTACAGATGGACAAATATTCATATCCGTCATTTATTTAATGATGGAATCAGATCGCAGCTCAAGTTATGTTTCCAGGGTAGGATTCGCAGCTCAAATTAAAGCTATGAGGTCATATCTCTTAACCGTTGGATCAAACTAACCAATTTGATTCAATGGCTAACCAATTTAATCTAACAGTTAAGAGATCATCTAAGGGCCTTAGAAGAAGGCCCTCACTATAGAATTCTTATGTAGCATGTAACAACCCGATCCCAAATTAATTTTTAATTATTAATTTATTCAAATAGAAGATAATTTTACCCCTGAAATATTTTAATGATTTAAAGTTGACTTTTTGTTTGGGAGGGAATCTGGGGATTTCAATTATACTTTTGCGTAGAGCATGTCGAGATGAGTCCGTAGACACGTAGTGGACTCAAATCTGAGTTGTAACAAAGAAGTTACGATGAAAAATATAGTGGCAAAATCATACATTTTTCGAAAAAGGGTATTTTAAAAATCTGATATCACACACACACACACACACACACACACACACACACTCTCTCTCTCTCTCTCTCTCTCTCTCTCTCTTTCTCTCTCTCCTCTCTGTTTTCGTGATACAGAACAACCACCCCCCCCCCCCTCTTGGATTTTTCTTCCCAGCCAGTGGCATCTAGAGCCACCACTTGGGGCGGTACTGGTCCCAAAAGGACCGCAACATCTTCCTCTTCCAGCCCCGCCCCAGCCCAGCCTCCGGTTTTGGCCGAAAAAAACCAGAAAACTGGGAGGTTTTTATGAGAATTTTCTGACGCTCGTTTGAACGTTTCCGGCCACCATTTCCGTCGATCCAGGTATGCTTTCTCAACCTCTCGAGGTGTTCTAGCTGCTGGTTGTATTGGTTACGAGAAATTTCTGCGTTTTGAGACGTAAATAAGTGATGGAAGTTTGGCCGGATTTTGGCCTCCGATTCGGGCCGCTTCCGTCGACTTTTTGGGGGTAGGTCCATGATCAAAAGTTGCTCCACTCTATGTGCAGATCATGTAGGTATAAGTCTTGACCGGCGGTTTGGAGATTTTCCGATTGCCGGAATCACTTTGGACACCCACGCGCTGCCGGTGAGTGTGGCCGCGCGTGGACTAGTTTTTGGCCGGTCCTTGAGTCCTAAAATAATCCTATAATTAGTAATTAATTAAGCTGCTCCGCTTTAGAACATGAATTACCTACAATGGCTCTTCACTCAGTTTCCAATTTGGACAAAAACTTTTTTCTTCCAAGACTATGTTAGATTAGAAAGAGAGGATTTATGACATGGGTGACTCATAGACCAAAAGTACTAAACCTGTTATCATCCAATTTGGTGCAAAGATTAACAAAAATACACACACAAAATTTATTTTTCATAAACCAAAAATTGTTTCCTAAAGCACTAATCAAACTAATAAATTCTTGACCATAATTTGTAACAAAGCAGTCGTGACAAGAGAAATAACTATTGAAAATTCGTTTTATATTCACATTGAAAAGTTAAGGGACCTAGCCTGGGTTTATAAGGAGTGAGTGAGGGCCTTATCTAAGGCATGCTTTACCAGGGGTGGTGATGATCACATGTTGAAGTGTCACATTTTTGCAATTTATGACGTTTATGTGAAACAGCTTGCTGTTCAAGGATGTTACGTCTTGAATGTGTGAATTGGTGAGCCCTGTGAATCTTATGTTCTGCATTCAAGGAACCCAATTGAGCAAACTCTATTTGTTAGCCTCCGTTTCTAGCACACAAGATTGATAAATAAATAAAAACGTGCACTTCAAATTTAAAAAAACTTAATATTGGCAGTGAGTTGCATTTTCCAGTTTTGGCATAATCATTTTTGGATTAAGCTATTGATCCTTGGCCATCAAAAGTGCCACCTCCTGAGACTGTTAACCCATCAATATTTTGGAAAACGACCCAACCATCTTGTGACTTGAGCTTTTCTGGCTCTGCAAGAGCCTGCAGGGTTCCTTTAACTCGAACGCTAACTGGCCCTTTGCAGGGCCCTTGAAACGTCACTGGACCAGCCAGGTAGTTTCCTTTTGCTATCACAACCATGTTCGGAGTTGTGGATGCGCATGCTTCTTTCCAAGCAATATTTATAGCCTAAAATCGATAGCATACTCAAAAAGTTACTAAGATGTCAAGATATACGCTCGCATTCACAAACAACATTTACAATGTACTAAATATTTGGGAAGAGAAATAATTAAATAAAGAGGCTAATTTAGTAAATTTGGTTAAACAAATATCCAAAGAAGATTCATATTGCAAGGTTATGGGCACATTGTTTTGTCCCAATCCACATCTACAAAGAAGAAAGAATCATTAATATGTCGTGCATAAAAAATGTAGATGATAGTAGATAACAAATGTTCAGGGCAAATTTTTAACTTTTTTTAAGGGTAAACTTTCGAATCCCCCCTGAATTATTATGCTTGTCGAAATCTCCACCCTGAATTAATTTTTCAGCCAATTTAGCCCTTGTATTAAATTTATTCGCCAATTTCACCCCTGCTGTTAGCTTTTTTACAATTCCATCCAAATGCCCGTCAAATATAAGGGTAAATTTGACATTTTATAGGGTATTGTATTAAGAAGGGTGTACTAGTGATTTGCCCCTTGAACTTGTACCTTGGTTTTAATTGACCCACTATCCTTTTTTTTTTTTTTACAAAATTAAGGATATGAACTTTTTCACCAATTTCCCCCTACCGTCTAAATCATCAACATTTCATCTAATTTTCAGTTAAAATATTAAAAATAAATTAATTTTTTTAGAAAAAAATTAAAGAAAAAGGAACAAAAACAAAAACCTATCCTACCAACAGATTCCCTATCCCCTCTCTCTTTTTCTTCCCCAACCTGACTACCCATTTCCCACCTGCAACTCACCCCTTCCCCACCTGCAACTCACCCCCAAGACTAATTCGCAACCCATCCCCCTTCCCCACCGTCGCTGCCTTCCCTTTCACAACACACCCCCAAACCCACGACCACCCTTTTATCCATCGCAGTCTCCATCTCTCTCTCAACAACTCACCTTCCCACAACCACCACCCCACAACCATCACACACTCTCTCTCTCTCTTCCCCCAAACTCATGGATTTGTATTGTGATAATAAAGCTGCAATTGCAATTGCGCATAACCCTATGCAACATGATCGTACAAAGCACGTGGAGGTTGATCGACATTTTGTTAAAGAGAAATGGGATGCGGAAATTATTTCTTTTCCGTTTATATCATCCGAGTATCAACTAGCAGATGTTCTTACGAAAACTATGTCTACTATGGTCTTTCTCAACTCGCTTGACAAGTTGGGCATACGTGACATCTTTGCTCCAACTTGAGAGGGAGTGTTAGCGAGATCCTAGCTTAATTAGGATATTTATTTTCCAGTTTATTAGGATTATATTTCTTTCCTTTTTGTACAGATATTGTGTAATTAGGTCTTTATCTTGTTTTCTAGTTTGACCCTACTAGGGTTACATCCTTATACTATAAATACCTTCTTTTGGAGAATGAAATACAACCTGAAAAATATTCTACCCATATTGTTTGATTGGACCCACAGCTCAAATTAAAGCCACGAGGTCATATCTCTTAACCGTTATATCAAACTAACCAATTTGATCCAACGGCTAACCAATTTGATCCAACAGCTAACCAATTTGATCCAACAGCTAAGCGATCATATAAGGGCCTTAGATATAAGGCCCTCACTATTGAATTCTTATTTAGCAAGGCATGGTTTTTGGGTGGAACAGAGAGAGAGAGAGAGAGAGAGAGAGAGAGAGAGAGAGAGAGAGAGAGAGAGAGAGAGAGAATGCTATTGAGGGTTGATTGTGGTTATGTCAAGTTTGAGATTTCGAATAATGGAACAGAAGGAGCCTTGTTTGGTGGATCAAATAAATGGTGATGTTGAGAATGATTAAAAGTGGGTTAAGTTTTATGTACTCCATTTTCGTTTCGACCCAATTTATATATTGTCCGGTTGGAAGCTTACAACCGCACCACTAACATTATCAAACCAAATTACTATCTACTTTTGTCCAAGGCAAGCTTTTTTGTTTCTTTTCCCCTCTAACTATAAGCTTTTTCGTTGAAAGAGCCATCAATTAGTTGCAAACGATGTTTTTGTGCAACTTCTATCTGTATATTGTGTAGCTAATGAGACTCATTAATATTTGTAAAAGTTGTAGACATCTTCCATGTGAGAAAGTTGATACAAATTTGAAAAATAGTATGGTTGTATATATTTGCATGACTTGTGGACCTGCATTTATTTTTCTTACACGCCAAAAATTTCTATATTAAATGTAATTGATTTACTTTAATTCATGATTTCCTACTGTAAATTGAATTAGGGGTTATTACGTTCCTTAACCTACAAAGGATATATATTGTACTATAAATATGGCCTCTTATATGGAGAAGAATACACAGAAAATTCCCACAAACAATATTCTCTCATAGGTTCTCATATTTTAGTATGGTATACCCGACCTTGACTATTACCTATGAAGCTTCCGCACATATTGGAATCAAGTTGGATGGCTCCAACTACCCCTTTTGGTCCCAAGTTGTCAAGATGTATGTTGCCGGCAAAGACAAGTTGGGACACCTACTTAGACCAACCCAAGTTTCAACCGCTGGCGTACCCAAAACGCAGTTGTGAAAGACTGGCTAATCAATTCTTTGGACCCTCGCTTGATTAGCACCTTTATTTGATTTCCTACGGCAAAAGCAATATGGGATGCGATTGCCATGATCTACTTTGATGGCACGTACACCCCTCAAGTGTACAACCTTAAACGGCAAAGCCAACGATTGCGACAAGCAGGTGGCTCGATTGAAACTTATTACAATAATCTCCAAGGCTTATGGCAAGACATACACTTCCGTCGTCCGAGTAGGATGTAGTGTGACTCTGATATCCAACAGTACAACGACATTCTCTAGGAAGACTGTGTTCATAGGCTCGTTTGGGAGTTGTTTTGGAGCAACGAAAAGTGCTTCTATCTTTTAAAAATGGTGTTTGGCAAAAATTGCAAAAGTGCTTTGGGTGAGATACAAAAGCACTTGGAGTGGTTTTGGAAGAAGCACTTGAGAGGTGCTTCTTCTTAAAAGCGCTGCAGCACAAAAACACAAGAAGCACTTGGCTCCCTTCAATGAAACTTTTAAAATGCCGAAAATACCTTTATTTAATTTTTTTTAAATGCCAAAATACCCTTTCTTTCTTTTTTTTCCTCTCTCTTTCTTGCTAGAGAATGGAGATGAGTTCTGAATTCTTGTATGCCCCTTGCTTATATAATATTGTCTGCTCGATTTTATTGAAAACAAACATTATTATATGTAGCACCAAACTTGATTAAAAAAGCATTAACATAAGAATCAATCCTGGCTTTGGAGATAAATGAATTTGCCCACCTGCTTCTCGTCGGGGAGTCATCAGCCCTCGGAGGCAGACCCGTTGATCAAGACATAATAAAAACAAAATCAGCAGAGGCTTATTATGAAGTCAAGTCTATGGCAGCAAAGACCCCTTTACCAGAAAAGAAAATGAGCACAACCACTTTCAAATTCTCCAGTGCAATGATCAAGCAAGGCCTCTCACAAATCCAAAAAACTTGCCCTGAAGCCTACCCTTTTGATTTGTTGGCTGCAGTGTTTTGGACAAGCATTGCGCGCTCAAAACCCCCAAAAGAGTGCCACCAAGCACTCCCTCTCAATTTGTATCGACTTTAGAAAGAAGCTGTGTTCTGGGTTGCACTATGGCAATGCATTACATTTTTCAATGCTTTCACTAATAGAATGGTCCAATTTCAACATTCTGGTGCGGATGGTGTCAAGGTGGTTTGGGATAATTTTAGATGTCGTTTGTCGCATGGATAGTGATATCATAAGTCCACAAGACTCACAATTTAGGAGAGTTCCAGATAAATCAAAGCTCTTTTATTGTGTCAGCCAAACACTTAACAAAATATCAAAAGTTCTTTTATGTAGTGTAAAGCACTTTTAAATGTGACATCCAAACGACAAATTGCTTCTTTGTAGAAGTGCTTATGTCCTAAGCGCTACTGGCATAAGCGCTTCGGGAAGAAGCACTCCCAAACCCTAAAAGAACTGGAGAATTCTCGACAGGGAACAAATGGAAAGATGACCGAGATGCTCGACAGGGGCACTCAAAGAAAGGAAAAGGACAATACGGTCACAATGACCACCGAGCGCCCTTACCGAATTACGACCACGGTCAGGAAGTATTCACCCTGCTGAATACCACCTACGAGGCCGTTTTGATGAACGAAAATGAGATAATACCCAAGCCGAACCGTCGAAAGCCCAATCGACAGGACAATCGGGATACCGGCAAATTCTGCCGATACCACCAGCACAACAGTCATGACACTGAAGAGTGCATAAGCCTGAGGAAAATTGTCAGGACCCGATCCAAATTCCACTTTGGAATCCGAGCCAGACCCTGTGCGTGTCCGACACCTGGCGAATGTCGGGCACAAATGACCTATTTGCCCTTCTATACAAAACATGATAAAAATAACAAGGTTGACTTCTACCGAAAAACCGGCAGAGTTTCCCTTGTATCTGGCTCAATACCAAAATCTTTACACCTGTCAAAACAAGTATATATATATAACCAACTGCCAGCATACATATATATACACATGCCAAGAGATCAAAGCTCAGTCTAGGGCAAAACATCAGAGCGACTACTAAGAATTTACAAAAGAGTTAATCTTTGTACAAAATACAAATCCTACATCAAAGAAAGGCACGGAAGATGGGAAGTGGCCCGGTGGTGGATTCCTGTGCACGTCTACTGCCTGGGGGCGCAAAACAACAAGAAGGGTGAGTGGACCCAAAAACAAAGTTTAGAAAATACCATATGAACATACTAACCCCACTGAAAAAACAGTTATACAAACTAGCTTATTTTCTTTATTTCTGAAATCAATGCATGTATATAACTATACATTTGAAAATAGTTGAAAACTATCACCTAGGTGTACACCTATTTCCGTCAAATCCTTATATCCGTCAATTCCTTGCATCACCATGGGTGACACATACTCGCAGGTCTCAGTGACACGAGGTCAGTCTGAGCCGCAACTCGCAGGATTCAGGAGACCGCAATCAACCTTTATCCGCATTACTCGCTCCACACGAGGTCGAGTACCAAGGAACTCGTGGGGCAACTGTCAAGCATGCTGACTAAACCGAAGGCAACAAATATAATCCGAAGGCAACATGTGATAACTGGGTACAAGGTGGTTTAAGAAAATATAAAGTTTCTGAAGAAAATCTTATGAATAATTAACTTTCTGTAACCTTTAAAATTCTGCTGCCATTTATCTGATAATTAACGAGAATATCTTTTCCTATATTCTTAAAAGGAAACTTCATTCGGCAGCATGTAACATAAAATATTTAACAACATAAAACAGCTTATAACTGAAACTGAACTGCTTAACTGAAACTGAACTGATTAAATTCATTTATAAAAACAAAGAGTCCACTCACTGATAGTCTGAGCTCGCTGGACCTCTTGAAGGTCCCTCCTGCGGGTCAACTGGTGCCCGGGTGCCTGATTCAATGACCATAATATTCTATTAATACAATATAGTATTAAATTAAAAACCCTACCCCCGGCTCCTAAAAGTACGTGCGTCAATTTAAAGTGATCCCTATGCCCATAACAGCTTTCCTTCCACGTGGGATCGTTTAGCGGTATCTTGTGACTCAAAAAGTGCTAAAGTCCAAAAAGTCAATCCGGAACCCCACGGGTATAATATGATCCGGATGCCGCTAGAAGGTCCAATATATTTAGGACACATGTCCCGAAGGTATTGGTGTCAATCGGACGGTCGGATTGATCACAATCCTGTAATTTCTAAACCCTAGCCCTAGGGTTCGCGTTTTCGGAGTATCCGGGTCTCCGATTCACAATCCGTCGAATCCTACACGTTTCTAAAATTATCTAGAGTAACATATCTAAAATTGATTACGATCCAACGGCTCAACAGTATTAAACCCGGCAGAGTTACTCCACCACCCTCGCCCACGCGCCCCAGCACGCGCGGGCAGATTCGGGTGTCTAAAGCGATACCGAGTGGCCGAAAAATCTCGGAACCAAGACTCCAAACTCCTATCCTAGGTAAAACACCCCATTTGGCGTCACTTTTGTTCTTGGACCTACCCCAAAAAGTGGCCGGAAATGGCCGAACACGGAGGCCGAAAGTCGGCCGAATTTCAATTTGAAAATCGAGTGATCTACAGCAAAAATTGATCGAAACCCAGCCAACCAGCAGTTAGAACACGAAAAATAGCTAGAAATCGATACCTCGCACGACTGATTTGGTGGCCGGATGAGGGAGAAACTGAGGTTGGAAAATCTGCCAAAACTGCTGCGTTTTCCAGCAGTTTCCGGATGCTCCAGACAGCAGCAGGGGCGGCGGACGGGCTGGGGTTGATGGCGGGAGCTGGCCGGTGCTGCTGGGTCGGGGTGGCGTGAGGTGGCGTTGGGGTGGCTTGGAAGGTGGCTGCCCGACAGGTTTTCTAGAACTATCGGGAGGGAGAGAGAGAGAGAGGGAAAGAGAAAGAGAAGTTGAGGTTTTTATAAAAATTCTGATTTTCTTATTTACAATTTTGCCCTTCGTGATATTTTAATCGTATTTTCTTCGTTACAACTCCGATTCGAGCTTACTTCGTGTCTATGAACTCGTATCGTCGTGCTCTACACAACGGTGTATGTGGAATTGTCAAATTCCTTTTCGGTCAAAAAGTCAACGTTGAGTTCATAAGTGAGTCAAAGGGCAAAATTGTCTTTCTGCATAATAAATTACTAATTACATGTGAATTTTAGGTTTGGGTCTTTACAAAAATCGTCGAACATCTAATTCGTGAAGGGAAGCTGGATCAGTACATCGCCAGACTATGGCAAGCACCGGTGCCGAACGGGAATCGACAGATCAACATGATCATCACCATCAGTAGAGGTCCCACACTGGCGGGTATGTCCAATTGATCGGTAAAACAATATAAACGGGCTGCGCACTACCCTCAAGTCTTCGGCATAGAGGCTGATCGACACCGCAAGGTTCCAAAGGTAGGGTGGGAACCCATCACATTTTGTGAAGAGGAAGAAGGGATCATTTACCCCCATGATGACCCAATGATCATTCGAGTTGAAATCGCTGACTACGATGTGGGACGGGTACTGATCGACACTGGAGTTCGGTAAATGTAATTTTCGCCGATGCTTTCAGAGGAATGGGAGTAGCCGATAGCCAGGTCAATCGGCAGATAACACCACTACTTAGTTTCTCCAGGGATCTGGTCCAGCCAGTCGGCAGTGTCAGTCTACCCATCGCCTTCGGTGTTGCCCCTTGGAAAACAATGACATATGACCAATTTCTTATCGTCAACTACCCAACGGCATATAACGTCATAGTCGGACGAACGACGCTTACCAGAATCAAGGCACACATGTCCCCCCATATGTTGTTGATGAAATTCCCAACGTACAACGGCATAGGCGCTGTCAGAGGAGATCAACTCAGTGCACGAACATGCTATGCGACGGCACTAAGGTCAGTAGCCACTAAACCTCCCAAGGAGACCATGTTTGTCTTGGGGGCACTGAACGGTAACGGGCCCATTTACGACCCCAGGGACGAAACCCCAACACCACAGGCACAACCCGCCGAACACTTCCACCCTTCTGTTCCCATATGGATTCTGCATGTCGACGGCTCGGCAAATGAACAAGGTTGTGGAGCTGGTCTGGTGTTAACTACTCCAGACAGAGCCAAGGTCGAATATGCCCTCCGATATAACTTCAGAACCTCCAACAACGAAGCTGAATATCAAGCTCTCTTGGCCGGCCTTCGGCTAGACAAGATCATGAGTGCAAAACAAATCAACATCCATAGTGACTCCCAGCTCATAGTGAATCACATAACGGCAGACTTCGCAGCTAGGGATGCCTCCATGACAGCCTACCTATCAACCACACACTGACTCCTCAAAGCATTTCAGGCTTATGAGATTCGGCAAATCCCCAGGATGAAAAACAGTCATGCCGATGCACTGGCATGACTAGCTTCGACAATCAATAACAAGGTTGGCAGAAAGGTGCCGGTGGAGATCCTATCTCAAGCTAGTACGACAACTTCGGAGGTATGTACCGTACGGTACGAAAACAAGTGGATGTCTCTCATCTACGGTCTCCTAACAAACGGTACACTGCCCTCCGACAAGTCACAGGCCCAAAAGCTGCAGTACCGATCGGCAAGATACACAGTTATCAACGACGTCCTTTACAAACGCACCTATATTACACTGTATCTGAAACACATCATCACCGAAAAAATGGGACTACGTCCTTCTTGAAATCCACGGGGGCGTATGTGGCAACCATTCTGGATCTCGATCGCTCGCACATAAGGCCTTTCGACAATGGTATTATTGGCCGACTATGCACCAGGACGCAAACACACTAGTAAAGAGGTGCGACAAATGTCAACGCTTCTGCAACATACCTCACATCCCTGCCGTGCCTTTAACACCGATCGTAAGCCCGTGGCCTTTCGCCCAATGGAGACTGGACTTGATCGGTCCAATGCCGCAAGGCAAAAGCCAGGTCAAGTATGTCGTGGTTGCTGTGGACTATTTCACCAAATAGGTGGAGGTCGAAGCTCTGGCAGCCATAACGGCAGCTAGGATGGAAGACTTCATCTGGACTCACATTTGCTGCCAATTCGATGTCCCCTATGCAATCATCACCGATAATGGCAGGCAGTTTGACTCGAAACTCTTTAGGGAATTCTACACTCGCCTCAAGATCAATTTGTTCTTCGCTTCGCCAACTCACCCCCAGTCGAACGATCAGGTCGAAGCAATAAACAAAATCATTAAGAAACTGCTAAAACGGCAGCTCGACAAAGCCAAGGGAACTTGGCCAAGGAAACTTCTGGAAGCACTATGGGCCATTCGGACATCCTACCGAACGTTAACCAGAGAAACCCCTTTTTCTCTCGCCTTCGGCTCTAAAGCCGTGGTCCCCGTGGAGATCGGCAAGCCCTCTACCGAAAGGCAAGCTTCACTCCGAAGACAAACGAGGAAGCCCTCGCACTAAGCCTCGACTTAATCGAAGAACGTCGAGCGCAAGCCAACCTTCGGAATGAAGCATACAAACAGCACGTCTCTCAGTATTACGACTTAAGGCTCAGAACCTGCTCTTTCTGAATTGGGGACTGGGTCATGCAAAAAGTCTTTCTGGCAACCAAGAATCCTACGGAAGGGACACTCGGACCTTCCTGGGAGGGACCTTATGAGATTATCGGCATCCTTCGATCGAGAACCTATCGGCTAAGAGACTCCAACGGCAAAACCCTCGGTCATCCTATGAACGTAGATCATTTGAAATACTATTTTAAATGAAGTCACCTAGCCTACGGTAGGGCGAAATTGTAATACAATGAACCTGTATTCATGCCTTCGGCAACGGTTAATGAAAAAACCTTCGGCTTATACATATTCACAACCTTCGGTGTGTTTATTTATTTTTCGTTAATTAAAAAGATACGGTAGAGACTATCGGTCATGTATTACCCTACGCTTATAAATTAAGCATTTACTTAGCCTACGGCAGCAGATAAGCTGGAGTTCGGTACTACCGATCCTACCTGCACTTGCCAATTGCAAGTAGATCCTTTATTAGCCTTCGTCAATGAAAAACACTTAAGTCTCCTTACCGTTGGAAAGTTACTTGGCAGTCAATCTTTCATTTAGCCCACAGCAATTAAGATGATTAAACTCTAAAATCTACCGACAGTGTGATCACTTGGTCGTTAGACAAGTTATTAAACAAAATTAAAAGATGCCCTCGGCATCAACGTGTTCAGAAGAGCTGCCTTATGGCAGATACAAAATATATAAAGAAAGCTATGAGGCTAAAGCTCAAGCGGTAGCCTCCTCATTCGCAACGTCGGTAGTAGCGGGGACCCCGACAGCACAGGCTTCTTCCGGAGCGTCCTCCCCCTCATAGTCCTCGATCATCTCTTGGTAATACCTTCAGGAAGGGGAGGAGGATCGGCAATAAAGTTCAAGTTCAGCTTCTGCCCGGGGTTGTACCGTTTGAATCTGTAGAGCAGATCAGCCATCTCCGAGCCCACTTCCCTGTCTAGCATGACGGTGAACTCTTCTGATGAATGGTAACCTCTCACAGCAACATGGAACCCTCCCGAACAACAGCTTCAATTTATGCCACCTTAGAATGCTCGAAATCCTCCAAGGCCACCTACACCGCCTCCTTAGCCGCCTCGGCATCCCTTGCCGCCATCATCGCAGCCCCAAGAGCCACTCTCATCTCTCCCAGTTTGGCCTCAGAAGCCTGAACTTGCCGTTTGGTAGCCTGCTTATCCTTCAGCATGTGAGCGTGGTCCTGGAGAGCCTTGCCTGCCTCGGCTACTTTGGCACAGCCATCGTCGTATGCTTTCTTGGCACACTCGGCAGCGACGATGGCCCGCTTCATGCACAGTCACATGTCCATCGACGCCTGGAAAGCAAAGCAAAAGGTCAGCACAATAAGAAGCCAACAGTGGCACAGTGGGAAATAAAAACAAGACAAAAACTTACGGAGGCCTGGAGACGGAAGGCTCGACCGGCTTCTTCCCGAAGGAGTTTCTTCGGTAGCTCCTCTATCTCCGACAACTCCATTTGCAAACCAAGGATCACATGATTCGCAAATTGGAGTGTCTTCGATTGGCATGTGAGGGTGACCGGATCGGCAGGATTGTCATCGTCCTCAACAGCCAAGACAGCCCTCTGCTCCTCCATCTGCCGACCGCGCTTTGGCACTAGCTCTGCCTCAAGGTCTACCATAAACGGCCTTTTTCTGGCTGCCTAGAAAGCAGCGGCCTCGGTGGTTAGCACTCTTCTCGATGCCAAATTAGCCTCGGCTGCACCGCTGGGCTCCGACCCGACGTTGAGCTGCCGAAGACGGTCGGCAAGGGTCTAATCCTCTAGATCAACCTCAGCCGACGGAACTGGCACTGCCTCCACATGCCGAATCTTTTCTTCCGTTCAATGCCCATCATGAGGCGCCTCTTTGAGGACTCATTCATCCTCTTGGCTTTGGCGGCTCTTCTGGCATCCGTCACTGCACAAGAAGGAGATCGGTAAGGCATTGATATAATATGAATGAGAACGCAAAAACAAGTCCACTTACTCTCAACATGGCTGGCAAGTTTGGCTTCGATAAGGTTCTCGGTGAACAAAAACTTGGGGTACACCCTCCCAATGGTAGGGACTTTCAACCTAACTCTATCAACCTGCTGAATCTCTGATTACGTGGGGCTCGGTTGCTTTTGTTTGCCTACAAAAACAGAAACAAAATAAGGTTTAAATCATAAAGAAAGCAATTGGCCACCTACCAATCGGTAATCTGACCTACCGACAATTTGGAAGGTCGTAGGGATGTGGAAACGGACGGGCTGTCCCGATGGAGACACCCAATCGCCGGACAAAAGCACCCCCGATTCCTCCACGACTTCTGAGAAGTAGGCATAGCACTGACAAAGTGCCCCTTTCAGAAGCCTTCAAGCAGTTGGCCTGAACCCAGCCTTCGTGATCAGCACTGAGATATTTTCCCCTTCTTAGATGAAAACACCAAGTACACTTAGCACAAAATCGAAGAGCACAACACCAATGTATCTCTGAAGAAACATCAGCAGCATGGTTTGTGCTTGTTAGATCAAGCAGGAGCAGGAGCAGCACTGATAGTAGCGCAAGCAAGAGGTTGTGCCACGCGAGTAATTGTCGGCTTGACATTAGAACACACAAAGGTAATAGGACCTTTGTCTCCAGTGTACTTGAGATCAATGTCACATAATTCCACATTCTCACATGGCAGGCCTGGGCTGCATGCAAGCTTCACAGCAACTGGGTCAGTACATGTGCCCTTGATGTTCTTGAAGCTAACATTGCTGATCTTAACTTTGGAAGGAACCTACACAAAACCATTCATTAATTGATTAATTTAAAACTTTTTAAAGATTAAGTAAATGATGACTTGATTAACAAGGAACATATATACGGTGTTAATAAATTGTTATAGATAGATACCCCTTTTTTGCATTCGTTCCATGGGCAGTACTCTTTGTCAATGAGGATAGGGTTACCAACATTAACCATGGTAATATCCTCAAAGTGAATATCCGAGGCAGTGCTATCTTTTGGGGAAGCATGCCATGTTTTGATCCTCACACCATTCGTTGTATCAGTCAAGGTGCGCATTTCTTAATATTGATGCCGGACACGGGTTCTTCCTTTGGGTACCTTCCAAGGCTCCCGATGGCTATGCCGTGGCCAGGCCCGCAAGTAACGTTGGTCACGGTGAGGTCCTTGGTACCGTCACCGATCGAAATACAATCATCCCCAGTTCCGATGGTTGTGGCAGTGATGTTGATCCCAGTTGAACGACCGATGTGAATTCCATCTGTGTTCATGCTTTCCTTAGGTGCTGAGACGGTAAATCCGTTGAATTCAACTTTCTCGCACTTTAGAACATGAATGTTGGTCAACCATCCTATAATTAGTAATTAATTAAGCTGCTCAGCTTTAGAACATGAATTACCTACAATGGCTCTTCGCTCAGTTTCCAATTTGGGCAAAAGATTTTTTCTTCCAAGACTATGTCAGATTAGAAAGAGAAGATTTATGACATGGGTGACTCATAAACCAAAAGTACTAAACCTGTTGTCATCCAATTTGGTGCAAAGATTAAAAAAAAAATACACACACAAAATTTATTTTTCATAAACCAAAAATGGTTTCCTAACGCACTAATCAAACTAATAAATTCTTGACCATAAGTTGTAACAAAGCAGTGGTGACAAGAGAAATAACTATTGAAAATTCGTTTTATATTCACATTGAAAAGTTAAGGGACCTAGCCTCGTTTATAAGAACTGAGTGAGGGCCTTATCTAAGGCATGCTTTACCAGGGGTGGTGATGATCACATGTTCAAGTGTCACATTTTTGCAGTTTATGACGTTTATGTGAAACAGCTTGCTGTTCAAGGATGTTATGTCTTGAATGTGTGAATTGGTGAGCCCTGTGAATCTTATGTTCTGCATTCAAGGAACCCAATTGAGCAAACTCTGTTTGTTAGCCTCCGTTTCTAGCACACAAGATTGATAAATAAATAAAAACGTGCACTTCAAATTTAAAAAACTTAATATTGGCAGTGAGTTGCATTTTCCAGTTTTGGCATAATCATTTTTGGATTAAGCTATTGATCCTTGGCCATCAAAAGTGCCACCTCCTGAGACTGTTAACCCATCAATATTTTGGAAAACGACCCAACCATCTTGTGACTTGAGCTTTTCTGGCTCTGCAAGAGCCTGCAGGGTTCCTTTAACTCGAACGCTAACCGGCGCTTTGCAGGGCCCTTGAAACTTCACTGCACCAGCCAGGTAGTTTCCTTTTGCTATCACAACCATGTTCGGAGTTGTGGATGCGCATGCTTCTTTCCAAGCACTATTTATAGCCTAAAATCGATAGCATACTCAAAAAGTTACTAAGATGTCAAGATATACGCTCGCATTCACAAACAACATTTACAATGTACTAAATATTTGAGAAGAGAAATAATTAAATAAAGAGGCTAATTTAGTAAATTTGGTTAAACAAATATCCAAAGAAGATTCATATTGCAAGGTTATGGGCACATTGTTTTGTCCCAATCCACATCTACAAAGAAGAAAGAATCATTAATATGGCGTGCATAAAAAATGCAAATGATAGTAGATAACAAATGTTCAGGGCAAATTTTTAACTTTTTTTAAGGGTAAACTTTCGAATCCCCCCTGAACTATTATGCTTGTCAAAATCTCCACCCTGAATTAATTTTTCAGCCAATTTAGCCCTTGTAATAAATTTATTCGCCAATTTCACCCCTGCTGTTGGCTTTTTTACAATTCCATCCAAATGCCTGTCAAATATAAGGGTAAATTTGACATTTTATAGGGTATTGTATTAAGAAGGGTGTACTAGTGATTTGCCCCTTGAACTTGTACCTTGGTTTTAATTGACCCACTATCCTTTTTTTTTTTACAAAATTAAGGATATGAACTTTTTCACCAATTTCCCCCCTACCGTCTAAATCATTAACATTTCATCTAATTTTCAGTTAAAACATTAAAAATAAATTTATTTTTTTAGAAAAAATTAAAGAAAAAGGAACAAAAACAAAAACCTATCCTACCTACAGATCCCCTATCCCCTCTCTCTTTTTCTTCCCCAACCTGACTACCCATTTCCCACCTGCAACTCACCCCTTCCCCACCTGTAACTCACCCCCAAGACTAATTCGCAACCCATCCCTCTTCCCCACCGTCGTTGCCTTCCCTTTCACAACACACCCCCAAACCCACGACCACCCATTTATCCATCGCAGTCTCCATCTCTCTCTCAACAACTCACCTTCCCACAGCCACCACCCCACAACCATCACACACACTCTCTCTCTCTTCCCCTAAACCCATGGATTTGTATTGTGATAATAAAGCTGCAACTGCAATTGCGCATAACCCTATGCAACATGATCGTACAAAGCACGTGGAGGTTGATCGACATTTTGTTAAAGAGAAATTGGATGCTGAAATTATTTCTTTTCCGTTTATATCATCCGAGTATCAACTAGCAGATGTTCTTACGAAAACTATGTCTACTACGGCCTTTCTCAACACGCTTGACAAGTTGGGCATACGTGACATCTTTGCTCCAACTTGAGAGGGAGTGTTAGCGAGATCCTAGCTTAATTAGGATATTTATTTCACAGTTTATTAGGATTATATTTCTTTCCTTTTTGTACAGATATTGTGTAATTAGGTCTTTATCTTGTTTTCTAGTTTGACCCTACTAGGGTTACATCCTTATACTATAAATACCTTCTTTTGGAGAATGAAATACAACCTGAAAAATATTCTACCCATATTGTTTGACTGGACCCACAACTCAAATTAAAGCCATGAAGTCATATCTCTTAACCGTTAGATCAAACTAACCAATTTGATCCAACGGCTAACCAATTTGATCTAACAGCTAAGTGATCATATAAGGGCCTTAGATATAAGGCCCTCACTATTGAATTCTTATTTAGCAAGGCATGGTTTTTGGGTGGAACAGATTGAGAGAGAGAGAGAGAGAGAGAGAGAGAGAGAGAGAGAGAGAGAGAGAGAGAGAATGCTATTGAGGGTTGATTGTGGTTATGTCAAGTTTGAGATTTCGAATAATGGAACAGAAGGAGCCTTGTTTGGTGGATCAAGTAAATGGTGATGTTGAGAATGATTAAAAGTGGGTTAAGTTTTATGTACTCCATTTTCGTTTCGACCCAATTTATATATTGTTCGGTTGGAAGCTTACAACCGCACCACTAACATTATCAAACCAAATTACTATCTACTTTTGTCCAAGGTAAGCTTTTTTGTTTCTTTTCCCCTCTAACTATAAGCTTTTTCGTTGGAAGAGCCATCAATTAGTTGCAAACGATGTTTTTGTGCAACTTCTATCTGTATATTATTTAGCTAATGACACTCATTAATATTTGTAAAAGTTGTAGACATCTTCCATGTGAGAAAGTTGATACAAATTTGAAAAATAGTATGGTTGTATATATTCGCATGACTTGTGGACCTGCATTTATTTTTCTCACAAGCCAAAAATTCCTATATTAAATGTAATTGATTCACTTTAATTCATGATTTCCTACTGTAAATTGAATTAGGGGTTACTACGTTCCTTAACCTACAAGGATATATATTGTACTATAAATATGGCCTCCTACATGGACAAGAATACACAGAAAATTCCCACAAACAATATTCACTCATAGGTTCTCATATTTTAGCATGGTATACCCGACCCCAACTATTACCTATGAAGCTTCAGCACATATTGGAATCAAGTTGGATGGCTCCAACTACCCCCTTTGGTCCCAAGTTGTCGAGATGTATGTTGCCGGCAAAGACAAGTTGGGACACCTACTCAAACCAACCCGAGTTTCAACTGATGGCGCACCCAAAACACAGTTGTGAAAGGCTGGCTAATCAATTCTTTGGACCCTCGCTTGATTAGCACCTTTATTTGATTTCCTGCGGCAAAAACAATATGGGATGCGATTGCCACGATCTACTTTGATGGCACGTACACCCCTCAGGTGTACGACCTTAAACAGCAAAGTCAACGATTGCGACAAGCAGGTGGCTCGATTGAAACTTATTACAATAATCTTCAAGGCTTGTGGCAAGACATACACTTCCGTCGTCCGAGTAGGATGTAGTGTGACTCTGATATCCAACAGTACAACGACATTCTCTAGGAAGACTGTGTTTATAGGCTCGTTTGGGAGTGCTTTTGGAGCAACGAAAAGCGCTTCTATCTTTTAAAAATGGTGTTTGGCAAAAATTGCAAAAGTGCTTTGGGTGAGATCCAAAAGCACTTGGAGTGGTTTTGGAAGAAGCACTTGAAAGGTGCTTCTTCTTAAAAGGGCTGCAGCACAAAAACACGGGAAGCACTTGGCTCCCTTTAATGAAACTTTTAAAATACCGAAAATACCTATATTTAATTTTTTTAAATGCCAAAATACCCTTTCTTTCTTTTTTCCTCTCTCTTTCTTGCTAGAGAATGGAGATGAGTTCTGCATTCTTGTATGCCTCTTGCTTATATAATATTGTGTGCTCGATTTTATTGAAAACAAACATTATTATATGTAGCACCAAACTTGATTAAAAAAGCATTAACATAAGAATCAGTCCTGGTTTTGGAGATAAATGAATTTGCCCACCTGCTTCTCGTCGGGGAGTCATCAGCCCTCGGAGGCAGACCCGTTGATCAAGACATAATAAAAACAAAATCAGCAGAGGCTTATTATGAAGCCAAGTCTATGGCAGCAAAGACCCCTTTACCAGAAAAGAAAATGAGCACAACCACTTTCAAATTCTCCAGTGCAATGATCAAGCAAGGCCTCTCACAAATCCACAAAACTTGCCCTGAAGCCAACCCTTTTGATTTGTTGGCTGCAGTGTTTTGGACGAGCATTGCGCGCTCAAAACCCCCAAAGAGTGCCACCAAGCACTCCCTCTCAATTTGTATCGACTTTAGAAAGAAGCTGTGTTCTGGGTTGCACTATGGCAATGCATTGCATTTTTCAGTGCTTTCACTAATAGAATGGTCCAATTTCAACATTCTGGTGGGGATGGTGTCAAGGGGTTGGGGACACTACTACAAAAAGTGAAAAAGACGACCAGAAAACAACGACGGTCTAAGTGAAAACCGTCGTGGTTTATAAAAAGACGACGGTTCTAGAAACACCGTCGTGTAATACAACCTTAGACAACTAAAAAATGGAGTTTCAAATGGCTGTTCAAAAACAACGACGTACATAATTAAACAACCGACGTCTATTTGAAACAGATTTCTGCAGTGTAAAATCAATGCCAACAAAGAACGGCAGAAGTTATGAATCGACCGACGTAGAAAGTAAAGACGACGATTTCAATAAAAACTGCCGTTTTTACTCATAAAATAACACGACGAGATTTTCGTATAAGACGCCGTATAATTACAAACAAATCCACGGCTTTAAAATACAAAATATCGCCGTATTAAATTAATTTACAACGACGGAAAATATAAATATATCGACGTCATTCTCGTATAGTTCTACGACGTTATCTTTAAATCGTACAATAAAATTTAACGTCGTATTTATTCATTTTATACGTCGTACCTTTAATTTTAACGGTCGTCTTAATAAGAATTTTTGTTAACAATTTTTTTCTTTGATTTTCTTATCCTACGTCGGTAGATCTACTTAATGACAAGAATTGAAATAACCACGACGGTTTATATAGAACACCGCCGACATAATCAGATTTGTCTGAGATCCCAAGGGTTACGAAATCTTACCAGATGGAACTTTGTTCCACATCATAATCTTAACAGATGACACAGATTTGCAAATATTGCGTCGTTTAGTTTACAAATTCTAGAACATTAATTTCCCTCATTTTAAATTTCCTCGGGAAAGAAAAATCTATTTATCACGCTTTGTAATTGAAAACTAAAACTGAAAGAATACGGGAAAAAAAACTCTATTTATAATTTAAAAATAAAATCCACGTCCGTTGTAGTACACTTAACGACGTTTAACAAAATAATCTACGTCGGTAATTATAAATCTACCGCCATCTTACCCTAATATAGACGACGAGAAAAGACGACGGTAGAACAGAAAACCGCCGTTGTTTCAGTTTCTTTAACATATCTTTCTGCAGGACTTGTGTAGTTCAAAGCATTGACAATGTCTTCATCATATCTCCCAGAAACTACTGATTCAATTGCTCATGCTTTAGAGGCCATCTGAAGCCATTTCTATTCTTTATCGCATTCTTGAAACCCATCTTCTTCTTCTGAAGCTCTACGGATAAAGGAAGAGGCTATCACAATAAATCCGACGGATCTTCTTAGGCAAGAAAATCAAGCAGAGGATCAGGCACATCTGATCTTCAGATTTCCCTGAGAAGCGAACTTTCCTTCGACAGCGAGTGGAGGCCAGGCTTGCATCTCTTTTGATGGAAAGCAAGGAGTATTCAGAAGCACTAAGTGTCCTATCAGGCTTGATCAAGGAAGTGAGAAGGCTAGTTGACAAGCTTCTTCTTGTGGACATATATTTGATGCGAGTAAGCTCAATTTCTCTTTGAGAAAACATCCAAATTATTGTCTTTGAGACATGAGAGACTAAGAGAGGAAGAACTTGGAACCTTAAATGTAAACCGAAAATGAATGAAAGCGACAAATTTATAGAATAAATTTTTAAAACCAACGGCGGTCCTTACAAAAAAAACCGCCGTTTAAATTGTACAATCAACGTCGGTATGATCGACGTATATTACAGAAATCCACGTCGGTAAATTAATAAAAACGACGTGTTAAATAATCTACCATGACGCGAGTTATTACTTATGTACTTTAATTTTTGAGTTTACTACGACGGTACCTACAAACTACTGTCGTATTTATTTACCACGTCCGAAGTTAAATGTACCGTCGTATTTTGTAATTTATACGTCGTAGTTATATGTAACCGCCGTATTATTTTTTTGAAATGGTTTTATATGTAAGCAACTTTTCGTCTACTTGACTTACACATTTGTTGTTTTTATATTCTTATTTTATTTAAATCTGTCATCCAAAAAAGAAACTTTACATATTGCAGAATATTAATTTCCTTCGTTTTAAATTTTCTCCGGAAAAAAAACTCTATTTATAACGCACTGTAATTGAAAAATAAACTGAAAGGTCACGGGAAAAAAAATTCTATTCATAATTTAAAAATTAAAATCCACGTCGGTTATATTAAACCTAACGACGTTAAATGAAATGATTCCACGTCGAATGAAAAATATTGCGTCGTTTTATTTAAAAACGACGTAGTTAAATGTAACCGCCGTATTATTTTTTTGAAATGGTTTTATATGTAAGCAACTTTTCGACTTACACATGCACTGTTTCCAAACCCGATTAAAAATTTCAATCTCCCAGAGAAACCTTTTCGTCTTTTTTCCTTGTCAGAGCATTGTCAGAGTTTCTCATCGTCTTCCTCTCGTCTTCTTCGTCGTCTCTGAACATAAACATCGATCATCTTCCTCTTGCTTTCATTGCACGCAAAAGGTAAGCTTTCATTTTCACTATTTTGGTTACTGTTTTGCATGCTCATACGTTTTTTGTTTGAAAAATCTTTTTACCTTTTTTCTGGCCAAAATCATTTTACTTCTTTCCAAGTTTGATAAAATATACAGACAAAGAGAGAAAGTTTCCAACTTTGAAGACAACTACATCAACTAAATAAGACGACGGTAGACCACGACGGTTCGTCAGTTGTTCTAGCGTCGTCTGAAAATTGACAAAGTTGTTTTTAAAATAATAGTCTTTTTTTATATGCTTGTTTCATTGCAGGTTTGATTTCGCTGAACAATGGTTTTTGTTTTTCCCTTATTTGATAAAATATAAAGAAAAAGAAACTAGGGTTGGTATCTAATATAGACGACAAAATATCTTATTGTTTTACGTCGTGTGAATGTTAATACTACGACGGTGTATTACTATTGACGTCGTATGAACATAAATACCACGACGTTATATAAATAATAGTTTACCACGACGGTGTATTACTATTGACGTCGTGTGAACATATATACCACGACGTTATATAAATAATGGTTTTAAACATTTATTACGTCTGAGATTATTTCATTGCGTCGTCTAAAATCATATCATACGTCGTATTTTTTTAATACCGTCGTTTGTGTTCTTAATGTTCTCCTGAAATATTTTCACTTGCAGTTTTGTCTGTTAAAATGGTTTCTCAACAACAAACTAAGGATTCTGGCTCCAAGAAGCTTGGAATGGTAGCTCCTCAAGACAAGTCTTCGAAGGAGATGAAGTCTTCGAAGAAGATGAAGTTTGCTTCATCATCTGCTGAGACAGAACAAACCAGCCAGACAACAATCTCTGATGATTCAAAGACTGGTCGAGGTATGAGCACAATGCCTCGTGTTGTGAAGAGAAAGCTTCAGAAACTGAGGCCAATTGTTGAGTACAATAAAAGGGGGAAAGGTGTTGGCCAAGCACATATTGAGATGCAGTCGTATATTGGTGTGTTGGCACGCTCCAGGATCCCACTTGTGGACAAGAAATGGTCCCAAATCCCCAAGGATATAAAGGAGCAGATTTGGGAAGCAGTTGACATGGCTTTTGTCGTAGGCCAAGGGGGCAAGACCTCTGTTTTAGCTTCTGCTTCCAAGAAATGGAAGGATTTCAAGTCTACACTAACAAGGCATTATATCCTTCCATACACCAATGACAGGGAGAAATTAAGCCAACCCCCTGAAACATATAAATTCATAGAGAAAGCACAATGGGATGCCTTTGTAGCTTCAAGGCTATCCAAAGATTTTGAGTCTGTGCATTCTCAACATGCACAGATTAGGGAGAAACTCGAGTACAATCATCGATTGTCTCGAAAAGGATATGCTGGATTGGAGGATCAATTGGAGGAAACCATGCCTGGGGTAGAAATTGATCGATCTACCTTATGGAAGAGAGCTAGACAGGACAAACATGGTAACATCCCTGATCCAAAGGTGGCAGAGAAAGCAAAATTAATTGTAAGCCTACTATCACTCTGTTTTAAATTTTTATTAAACTGTGAATTATTCTTATTACGTCGTATGTTATATTTTTCGTCGTGTGAATGATATTACCACGTCGAAAAGTTTTTAAAAACATCGTTAAAGGTCTAAATAGGAATCACTACTATGTTTTATGTAATTATAGCATAAGACGTCGGTGGTTCATTTTCGCGTCGTGTGAATGATATTACCACGTCGAAACTTTTTTAAAAACGTCGTTAACGGTCTAAATAGGAATCACTACTCTGTTATCTTTAATTATAGCATAAGACGTCGGTTGTTTATTCATTTCGTCGTTTTAAATAAATAACCACGTCGGTATAACTACCGTCGTGATAAGTTATAATAACGTCGGTTTATACGTTATTGCGTCGTGTGAAATTATATAATACGTCGTTTGTACATAAATAACCGTCGTGTGTTTTTTTGTTTATCTTTTTTAGGATGAATTGCAGAAACAAGTCTCGGAAGGCAAAGTCAGAGTAGATGGCAGCAATGATGTGCTGACCATGGCTTTGGGCCCCGAGCATCCAGGCAGACTGAGGGGAGTTGGTGCTGGTGTTTCCCCAAGGCAATATTTCAATTTGCCCAAACCACAGAGGGTAAGCTTTGACGACCGTTTGAAGGACAGTTTAAGAGTTCTCCTTCAAGAAGAGACTAAAAAGATGGAGGCTAAGGCAAGGGAAGAGGCCTTAAGGATGGAGGCTAGGACAAAACAATTGGTAGAGGCTGAGAGGGAGCATTTCCTGAGTCAGCTTTCCCAATTAATTCCCAATTTTGATCCAAGCATGCTTAAACCAAGAATTAGCCAAAGCCCCAAAAATCCAATGTCTGACAAAGCTGGCTGCTCTGGAGGTGATGTGAGATCCCTACATTTGGAGGATGATACTGCCAAAATGGGGAAACATCAGCCAGATGAAGAGAAGGAAGAAGAAAAAAGAGATGAAGAGAAGGAAGAAGAAAAGGAGAAAGAAGATGAAGAAAAGCATGACGACAAGGTATGTTCACATAACTTTGCCTTTTTTATTTGTTTTTCAAAATTTCAGACGTCGATATTTTTATTTAATCCGTCGTTTGTTTAAAACTTAGACGGCGGACTTTTTTTAAGACGTAATAAAATATTTAAACGACGGTTTTTGCACCGTCATTTAAATGGTTTCAGACGACGCTTTATTAATAAAACCGTCGTCTTTATTGAATTACCACGACAGTTTTTTCACCGTCGTTTAAATCCTTTTAAGACGACGTTTTATTCCTTAAACCGTCGTCTTTATTGAATTACCACGTCATTTTTTTTATTTCTTTAAACAGGTTATTGAAGTTGGTGCTTATTCAAACATGGAGGCGCCATCTTCTTTAAAAACCCTTTGTCGTTTTGTGGAAACGACACTCCTGCCTGAGGATAAGACACTCCAATTTACAATTGATAAGGAGGTGTTTGGTGGTGAGCGCGATACCTTCCTCCTGCCTGAAGATATTACACAATTTGCAGGCATGGAAGAAATTGGAGCTACTGTATTGGCTATATATATGAGGTTTGTACTTCTAAGATAATAACTCGTTGGTTTATATATTGCGTCGTCTTAACTAACTAACCACGTCGTCTTAACTAACTACCGTCGTGATAAATATATTATAACGTCCTTATCTATTTCAGTACGTCGTGTGAAATATTATAATACGTCGTTTTTTTATACATAACCGTCGTGTTTGTTTTTGCTGACTTGTTTATATTATTTTATGTATTTAGGTACTTACACGATGTTTTGAAACAAGCCAATATGTGCAGCATGGTTGGCTTTATCGACCCTGCTACAGTTAGTGCCAACTCTGGCACAATAACTGAAAGATCACGACTGGTAGCAGCTCGACTTCAGAAGACAGACGGTGAACAGATTTTCATGATGCCTTACAATCCAGGGTTAGTCTCCTTAGGATTTTGTTTTTATGATTTTCAATAAATGACAGCTTATAAACTAACCACGTCGGTGTTTTATTTTATTTAGTCGTTTGAAACTACTAACCACGTCGGTATTTATTTATCGTCGTGATAAATATATAATGTCGTCGTTATCTACTTTATTTCGTCGTGTGAAATACTATAATACGTCGTTTTTGTAAATAACCGTCGTTTTTATATTAATTTTGTGCAGCCGTCATTGGATCTTGTTGATTGTAAGAGCAAAGAAGGAGACCGTCTATTTTCTGGATCCTCTGCCAGGTCATCGTGTGGTCGACGAAGAGGCGAAAAACATCGTGAACAGTGCTTTAAAAATATATAATACCCACATAGCCCGAGCAGGACGTAAAAATGTAATTTGGAAAACTCTCTCAGGCACACCAAAGCAACCCAGCAATGTCGAATGCGGGTATTATGTGATGCGCTTCATGAGGGACATCATCATGGATCCTTCCTTGGGGTTTGAGAATAAGGTAAGAAGAAATTACCTTCATACATTTCACGTCGTTTTTTGTATTATCAACGACGGTCATGTAAAATTAACGTCGTTGAATGGATATACTACGTCGGTTATGAAAAATATCGTCGTCTGTGATTGAATTTCTTTTTATTTATAAACCCTAATAGTCATTGTTTATGCAGTATTGCCCAGGG